>NC_141325.1:27854040-28149040 GCF_037954235.1 Aulostomus chinensis
AGAGATAGACAGACAGACAGACAGACAGATAGATAGATAGATAGACAGATAGAAAGAGAGATAGATAGATAGATAGATAGATAGATAGATAGATAGATAGATAGATAGATAGATAGATAGATAGATAGATGGAGAGATAGAGAGATAGACAGATAGACAGATAGATCGATTGATCGATAGATCGATAGATAGATAGATCGATTGATCGATAGATAGATCGATAGATAGATCGATAGATAGATCGATAGATAGATCGATCGATAGATAGATAGATAGATCGATTGATCGATAGATAGATAGATCGTTATACGGCTCCAGAAGAAATGAAAACAAGTATCATCTCTCATAGTCGAATGACAACTATTTCAACTAAATCATAAAGTGAGAAGGTAGAAGAAACAAAGACACTTTACTTTCTTTATTGTAAGAAAACAAACGTTCACATTCAGCGCTGGAATGGTTAAAAAACAACATTTGGATTGGAGGGTTTTAAAATTACTATTGACCCAGAGGTTCTGGGTGTAAGAAATAAAACAAACAGTAATATGAGGTGTTCTAAAGCACAAGTCTGCAAATATGCAAAGACAGGGTCTGGTGGAGAGCATCACGCTCTGGCTTCTTTTCTCTGCTCCTAATCTGTGGGCCTACACAATATTAAGACGGCTTTGGAGCCACTTGTGACCCAGCTGTGCACTAATGAAAAATTCCACAGCTCTGTGCAGAGGCCAATGGAGCTTGACCTCTTTCCACCACGAAGCGAGCAATGTCCATCTTGAGGAGTTTACCGGGGCTGAAAGATACTGGATTAATAGGTAGCGAAGGAGAATAAGAGACAATCTGGGAGAGACTGAAAAAGCCTCTGTGTGTCTCCCCCCATTCTCCTCCTCCAATCTTTAGTATATTCGGTGTAAAGTAAAGTGTTTGCCCAGGTTTTAATGAGCGGAGATGATCTAGAGATCATTGTGTTGGACGCCGCTTGTATGAGGGGGGCTCTGTTTATTTAACAGAGATTCAGTCTAAGCCTGAAATTAGTTTGGAGGGAGGGAATGTGAGGCGACAAGCTCAGGATTCGTCTGTTTGTGATACTGCAGACAGTCATGGGTGTAGATGCACGTATCAAAAGGACACCAGCGACTGCGGAAGGATGTGAGCAGTGCCTGAGTATCGTACTCGGGTAAAAACAATAAGCACAAAGCGTCTTTCTAAGGTTGTAAATGTTTTGGTCTGGTCTAGCCTTTCATTATCTTATACTTTCTTTTCTTGGCATTTATTTATCCGAACTAAAATATCATTTAAAGAACACTGAGATCAGCCACCCACTGGTCTCCTGCAGATGCTAACATTTGGCCACACAAACACACAGATAACATCCAGAAGGAAAATCGGCCACAACTTCCAGCAATGAAGCGTATTGGATTTCTTTCTCCATGTCTAATATGGTGATATGTTTACAACGAATTCTGGTCGATAGCCAAACAATTTTATACAATAATCACATGTTGTGCACAATGAACAACACATGTTAACGTATGTAAAACTGGATTTGAAAAAAGTAATATTCCTATTAATTTGCGAAACATCTGGAAAAGACGCCGAATCATGTATGTTCAGCACTGCTTCCTCCTGAGAAACAAAACATGATGAAGGAAAAAAGGAGGCTTGTTGTGTTGCAAAACTGGGTTGATGTCAACATCCCCGATCGAACAGACTTTGACATATTGAAAAAAGACCAATATCTGTGGTACCTAAAAACTGCAGTTTCAAAGTTGCCATAAAACAGGGATCAGATTACTTGATATCATATTTTTGAGAAAGAAGGGAGAACCATAAAATTAGATGGCAAAATCAGAGGATTGTAATGTCGACGGTAAAACAGGTCAATAAAACACAGTGGATATTAATCACCTGAGGCAAACGTCACCAAAGCAGGAAAATCAGCTTAAATTCTCATTAGAATCAATAGCAACAATAAATCCAATTCCAGAAATTGCCACACACTAAAAAAAATAAATTCCAATCCCGGAATATTCCGGTGGGAATAGACAACGCGGTGGAAGCACGAAGAGAGAGACAATGAAAAAGGCAAAGCAAATGAAAAATAAACAACGTTATTGAAAGACAGGATGCTTTAAGACCCGGGGGCCAGGGATTAACATTCAGATTAGCATTCAAATAATATATTTGAATTTCTGATCAGCAGTCCTCTTCAAAGCACTAAATCCCAAGATTAGCAGGTGTTATGCTAAAAAGCTGTGTTTTTTCTGTCGGAACATAGCTACACTCGCCAAACAAATATGTCTTTGAGTGTGAAGGGCTGGCATGGATGTATGGCTGTAACCATGGCGACCGAATGGTAGTTAGGAGCCTCGGAGAGGGGTGCAGTGTTGGAATGTGTCAAACAGACAGAGGGGCGCACACACACTGCAGAGCAAACCAAAAACCTGCTGTTTCACTAAAGACCATCAGCGACATTATTGAGACCACCTACAAATTCCAGGGATCTTTGGGGTCGCCAGGGAAGGAAAGGTCATTCCTGGTCGTTGTTATGTTTTTTAATATAGTCGTTCCCAGATGATTTGATTTAAGAGAGCTTGACCGAGGGAGTCCAACATTAAAGTGATGAATTTATACCAGAAGAGGAGAAATGATACAGAGTCAAGACTCGTGCTGCGTTCACCAAAATGTCAAACCGCGTGGGTCAGTCTCGTTATTCAGTATCGTGATTTATCAGAGTTATCTGCGATATACATTCCATCGCTGTTACAAAACAAATCGTAAAGAACAATAAATGAATTGTCTGCCTTTCAGAGACGTGCTGCGACCTGCATTGTGTTTGTGCCTGTTTGTGTGTTTGATCTTGAGAGGGAAATTCTCTCGCCATCGCTGCAGCTAGTGTTACTGTGAAACTATTTTGTTCTCGTCTTCAAGTATTCAAGCATCCATTTTGCCCCAGGGAGGTCTGGCAGAGAATTTGTCTGATGCCCTCTCTGCTCTTTCTCTCTACTTCCCTCTGTCTTTTCCCACACACACACACACACACACACACACACACACACACACACACACGCACACACACACACACACACACACACGCACACACACACACACACACACACACCGAGCATTTCTGTCATGTGGTTAGCCGAGTGTAAAATCTCATCTCTCCAGCTGGAAGGGAACAGGTTAGACAAAATTCTCTTTTCTCCTCGTGGAGCCTTTAAGGCACAGAATGGAAGGCAGAAGCATGGCACGGCACGTCTGGTCTCTCCACAAACCCAACTGACAGTGTATCTGCATGGCCCTGCGGCGTTTACCTCAAGTCAACACAGCAGCGTTACCACGGCCCTTTAGTGACTGCATTATGACCTCTAACAGAGCACGGAGAGGCTTGTTTTCCCCGTCGCTCTTGCTGTGGGCCCAATACATTGACATGGTATTGTGTTAAAGCTCACGCTGATACAGGTGCTGCGATTTGGATGATTTATTTCTGCTTAAACAGCCTGATATGAATTCTCCAGAGAACGCGCCGTGGCTGCAGCTGTAGTTATGCATATTTGACTGGGAACAAGGACAATCTCTCCGGTGCCCCTGCCACTCATTGTACACACAATTTGGCCGATATGGATCCTTATTTGTCTTCAGACGTGATGACAATGTCTCCCAGTGCGGTGACACCCGTGTTCAGCCTCTCTCAGCAAGGAAAAAGGTTTGTATTCACCCACCAATTTTACACTCTCTTGAGGTCCAGGAGTGTCTTTGTGTGGCGGCGAGCAGCCCATTCTCTGAGGCTGTCTGAAGAAAGCAGCTGTTTCTATAATGCTGTGGCAGCACTTATGCAGCAGAATGATAAATGAAGGGGACGAGGCTGAGCTGAGCTGCAGCTGAAACACAAACACAAGCACACACAATAGCATAGGAGGGCCGGAGAATTACATGGATATGCTACCTCTCTGTTGCTCGTATGCACACTCCCTCTCTCTCTCGCTCTCTCTCTCTATGCAGGTTAGACTCCCGGAGCTCCCTCATAGCCAGGGGTTATGAGAGCGTGTTGATGTACGGGGGGCTAACAGATAAACACATCCCACCAGTTCCAGTGCAGACCCAGGGGAAGGAGAGGTGGCGGTGGCTGTCCCACTGGGACCTGTCGCTCCTCTGTCCTCGGGGCAGTCATCTTCCTTTCCTCCACCAACCTAATGACAGAGCCCCGAGGCCTCGTCACTCCACCCCCACCAGTCTTCTCTGCTGTCCTACCCAGGTGCCTGTCAGTGGGGTGTCTGTTCCACGACTGGTGTACCCGCTCACATAAAGGCTGCCCCCCTCCCTCTTTCCTCCCCATGGCCTCGGGCTCAGCCTTTCATTTTGAAGTGGCGCGGGCCAGCTCCGCCACAGCCTGGGCCCTCGGCCTGCAGCCTGCTCCATTGTTTTGCCTCAGAGAAAGACTATTATTTCAACTCAATTTACTGTGAGTAAACACTGAATGATAAGGCCCCCTGTCCTATCCCTCTCTCTCTCTCTCTCTCTCTCTCTCTCTCTCTCTCTCACACACACACACACACACACACCTCTGATCCCTCCCTGACCGTGGGCTGTAATATACACGGCCAACAAATCACTGCTCTCAGCCCATTGCTATCACCGGCTTTAGAAAGGAGCTTACTAATTCACTTTCCAACACAGAGCTGCAGACAGGCCTCATGTGTCTCAGAATATGGCTCCACCACCAAGCGGCTTGTGGCCCTATGGTGGACAGTTATAAATTCAGTGCAACAGCACTTTCACATCCTTACCATACTGCTCACATGCCAAACCTGCACTAACCTCACATTAATATGCAACTGCGTCAAAAAAACAAACAAAACAACAACAATCCCCGACTTTTTTTGGCGTCAGAAATCCAGATACCAGGAGCCTGAGTCTGTTACATGTAACCAAAACGTCAGGTCAAATTCTTCCCAGATAAACCCGCATAACCTTTGTTGAATTAACTAAAAAAACAAAACAAAACAAAAAAAACAACCCTGCTGCCCTTGTTGTTGTTGTTTCAGCACAGAAAAGCCCTGGATCCCTTTCCTGTGTGAGGAACTGTGCTATGTCTTAATTATACGGAATTATCAAGCAGCTTTAAATAGCTGTCGTTTGCACCGTCTCCGCCCTATGTGGCTAATAAAATTATTTGGAGCCTACTTTATCTTAGGTAGAAAGAGGCTGACACAGTAGCACGAACTAATGCGATAAAAGCTTCGCATATCACGGCTTGATTCAAGGATTCTAAAGGTAAGTGTTTATGACAAGGTAATAATGCTGCATGCAAACGGCTGGCCTGTAAATTGGTTAGTTAGGGCATGATGGATGAGGGGAAGCCTAACCTTATTTCCAATAGAGCCTCTTGATTTCTAGAGCTGAGGATAATGAATTTGATTTAATTAGACCATCCCTCATCTAATTAAGAGTGGGAGAAATCTGACCCTGTGTGTAGTCTTAAAACAGGCAATAGTTAGAACCGGATCTACATGTTTGGAAAAAAAGAGGAGCGCGTCTTGAAAGAGTCGTCACATTAGCAACTGTTTCTGTTGATGGAAAAACATTCTGCATGAAATAAGTAATCAATTAAAATGTATTATTGCATGAAATAAAAAACAAGAGCATTAAAAATGGAGTTGAGAAGATGGGAGCAGGGATCGAGCAACAGCTATAAAGGTCCAATTAAAGTCATGATTCATCATCAGATTATTAATGAAGTTTGTGAGGGTCCTCTGCAGTATTGGTAATGGGCTCCTTGGCCTCTCTCCTCTCAAAGCCTCTGGGTAGACCTGCTCCACACGCTGCCATGGTAATCTCTTTAAAGGCCGAGGAGATCCAGAGCACCGGCCCCCCAAAGGCACCCACCGCCTGCTTCTCAGCACCTCACCTCACAGGCTTGACAACTCTCATTATGGCTCTAACTTTTCCAGGCTTCACCTTGGAGAAAAAAAAAACTCTCTAAACTTGATCATTCTGACAGCCCCAGGTGTTGTATTTGTCATCCTCCGACTAACTGGACGTGCTCGCGAGAGCCGGGGATCAGAGGAGGGATGATGTAGAATATGCTGGATATCAGAGGCTTGCTCTGATTAGCTTCTGACGATGTCCGGCAGCGTGGGCATCTAAAACACCTCAAATCAGCCGTTATACGCCTAACAATACTTAGCATTGACACTTGTAATGCACCGTGTAACCTGAAGCTCACAATACACAACCCATAGATGCTTAGGTAGCCACCTCACTGCAGATCCAATTACCTGTAATACACACTTCAGTTTATCTCACTCCCACTCATTATCTAGATTGCCGACATATTATTAGGGCACCTGTTTGAGAAGTGTGTGTTTCTCTTTGTCTTCTAATAGGGCCCAGAGGGAGTGTTGTTTTGTATGTAACTCTCTGTAGGCGGTAAAGGAATGAGCTTTATAACCATTTTCCAAAACAGAGGCATGCAGGGAGCACGGAGGACTTGACCATTATGCACCAAACACAAACGTATCTGTCATGACATGGTGAGTGGTAGAATCAGGAGATTAATTATGTGATTGTAGGAAAAGGAGCCCAGCCCTCAGCCAGAGCGGTCCCTTATTGCATTACCTCGGCCTCCAGAGAAACCCAATTGACTTTAGAGGCACCACGGCTCCTCCGCAATGAGCCATCCACACAAGATGTACGCTGATTGAGAAGTGTGACGACTATTAAAGGTGCATTCTGTGCTACTTTTATGGTCGTGCTGCTGTGCTGTAATTTCAGCAGGCAACAGTCCAGCTGCTGAGGTTACAAACATCATTTGGTGGTGATTTGGAGAGACACACTCAGTGAACTCGTTTAAAGAGTTAATGAACTTGTCTCTTGAATTTACACGATAGCTGGCGACTGTATTCTAAACTCTCTTCATCAGAGGCGCCCGGTGTTTAAGGCTTTCTGGACCCAGAGATTGTGTTTCCCAGTGAAATGCGGAGTCTCGTCGAGCTCAGAAACAGCGAATTCCTCCAAAACCATGAATAATCCGTGCGCGTTCTATTTGAAATGAAACTGCTCTTAAAAGGAGTCGAGTGCTTTGCCTCTGACCACCAACATTCCTCTTAAGATCAGAGATATTACGAAAAAATAACAGTCTTAACAGGAGAGAACCTCAAACCACAATCATGTGAGTGTAATCAATTGATCATTTGGTTTATAAAACATTTTGGGGACACAAGAGTTTGATTAATAACATTTACAACAGAGATACATTAATAATGTCGTCTAAGTATAATTAACCATTTCTTAATGTTCACTGTGACCTTTATTGTAAAGTTGGGAACATAAAGGCCAACACTTCACCCCTACCACTCTAACTTTGCCAAAGTAAACATGAACATTAGTAAATAAGCTGTATGAATGGTTAACTAAGCATTAAGCAACCATTATTAATGCCTTCTTACTGTAAAGGGTTACAATGTATTGACCTTCTCATTAGTAATCATGTCCTGTAATGTTTGAGTTGTTTTTAAGCATTTTTGCTTACAAAACAAATTAAAACAGCTGCTGAATAATGAATGTAGCCAAGTATAGTGGTGTTTTGTCCTTACGGTGTGTGTGTGTGTGTGTGTGTGTGTGTGTGTGTGTGTGTGTGTGTGTGCATGCGTGTGTTTGTATCCTTGCTTTCCAGTCAATACGTTTATTTGGTGTCCGCACGTATTTAATGAACAGATCAAACTGATCCAAGTAGTGAGACCAGCAGGCACAGAGGGAGAGCTGAAGGCCAATAGCACCTTGCATCATTCAAATCATGTCCGTGCGAGTGAGACATACTCATGACACCGGCCGCTCCTCGGAGAGCCATATATGCAATTGCAGAGTAGCTCAACGACTGAAAATGTCTCATCCATAGGGACAGTCGCAAGCAATAACACGGCGTATGAGAGACAGACAGCTAGATTGAATAGAGAGACAGCTAGACAGGCAGAGATCAAGTCCAATCCCACTCCCGTCATGTGGCTGTATGTTCGCCGGTCAGGCTTAGCTAATCTAATTCCTGTGCTTTCCCACAAAAAGCCAAGTGCCACTCAGGAGAAGTGGCAGAGAGAGAGAGAGAAAGAGAGAAGAGAGAGAGAGACAGAGAGAGAGACAGAGAGAGAGAGAGAGGTGTTGGAGGTGGTGGTGGTGGTGGTGGTGGGCTTGAATAATTATGAATCAGGGAGCTTAACCTTCTGGGGAGTTAATTTGAGGAGCGCTGGGGATAGGGGAGTGGGACTCTTTATTTCCCTGGGGTGCCCCTAATGCCATTGTGAGGGAATGGAGAGATCAGGACATGCAGCAATATCGTGTCTGTTAGCCGCCATATGACGAGCTGACCCCAGAGCAGCGCTCACAATCACACCTGCCGTCATCAGAGCTAATTTGTTAAACATATCAATAGCGCTCTGCTGGCCTTTTCTCTGCCACGGCGGACCATTGATTCAGCTGCCGCGCTGAGTGACAACACCTGACCCCTCGACCCCCCCCACCCTCAGAAGACACCTCAAATCTTTAACAGTCTATGGGATTACACGTGCGCCATATTGATTCTGTACTTGATTTCATGTCAGTCTGCTTAATATGAGAAAAACTAACATTTTTAATGACGTCACTCCACATGCACAGCAAGCAGGGAGAGAAGCAAAGTGGGGAAGACAAAGAGGGGCTCGAGACACAAACCAAGGCGCAGATAAATTACAGTATGCAACGATATGAAACGCTGCCTTTGGCGTGGTTTCTCCTTTTATTTGGAGTGGGGCCTCTGTCCCACGCTCTCTTCGGGAGACTCTGCTGTCATATTTGCAGCGTGGAGCTTGAGAGACTGGCTGGCAGAAAGACCCCGTTGTGCGGCGGCAGCAGCAGCAGCAGCAGCAGCCTATGGCAGCACAGACCTCCACATCTGGATCCAGTTTGCTGGGAGCACACTCAGACGGGTCTGACTCTGCCAAAGGGAATCTCAGCCCTTTGATTCCAACTCCCATGGTCCGCTCTAATTGTCATCCCTCATTATTTAGTCAAAGGTGGAGGAATGAATCATAAACTATTACAGAGAAATGACATTTCCTGCTCCGAGAGAAATCCTCCTCAGTCTTGCTCAGCTGATAAGACCGATGAATTTCAGACACGGCTGGAGCACAAACAGCTCTCACATCTTCCAGATTTTTTTTTTTTGCGGAGGGCGTTTTTTTGTTCTTCTACAACCACAAGTGACGCAAGAGAGGGAGGGCGAAGGTTGCAGCTGATCTGATGACAGTCCTCAATTAGAGGTGGGATATTTGCTGTCAGAAACATCTATACAGAATCTTCAAACTAAGGCTTTACAGTAGTAATCGTAGGGATTACTGCAAATAAAAGCAACATGTTTCTGCTGTACTGTAAGAAACACATGCTCACACAACAGAGAGCCTTCAGAGGATTGTTTTTGAAGAGAATAAGACATACAAATATTACACAGACAGAGCAGCATAGCCTAGGAGCGCAACAGTGCAGCAAAACCCGGGTTCGGTTGATATTGTGGTGTTTGGGTTAGTTTTGCACATGAAAGAGAACAAAGACATCGCCGGCAAATGATAGCAAAAGACAGAGAGCACTCACGCTGAGCTGAAATTAACAGATGACATTGATAAACTTAGTGGCTACTGTCATCATTTATGGTGACCAGTGCAACAAGATACACACAACTCCATTTAACTTTTGTGGACCCCCCCAGTAAATAGCAGTTTACATGCAATTTACAAAGCTTCCTTTATGTACTGAACTTTTCTTTTTTCTTTTTTTTTTTTTTGTACAGAGTGGGTTTGACTTGCAGGTCTGCACAGAAACTCTTAACAAGAATTTTCATTCAGATTTTTGTCTACGTGTCACACTTCACCAGAGCTGTAGCTTTCAAGTTTCAGTTCATCCCTCCAAAAGTACATTTTTCTTGCATGTGAAAGTCAATAAGCTTTTTAATATATAACATTTGGAAACGACTAAAAAGAGAGTGAATAATAATACGACAAAAGCCGAAGGCAACAACAACTACAACAACAAAAAAAAGCAGGCACCAGTTCAATCATGAGAAAATAATTTGTCCACCAGAGCGATGCAAAATGAAGGTGGAGTTGTAAAAGCTCTGTAACCGGTGGTTAGTCTGGCAGCAGCAGCGGAGTTTAGTTAATACTGACAGCCATGTGTCTGCACCAAGCTCAGAGCCAAGTGTGAACAAGTTGTGTTGATCTAGACGACATCATTGAGGCTCGGCTTTGGCACCTTCGCCTTTGATATTTCCCCTGTTTCTTTTGGAAACTCAATGATGCATGAATATATCTCAGGCTTGTGGGTGATCGAGTGTGTGATGTGCCCCGTTCATTACCCCTGAAGTGGAATGTTCTCTCTATGACAGTTTGTCAAATATTCAATCTCTTCAATCATTCAACGGTGAAACACTGCCAATCATTCATTCCCTTTTATTTTCACCTGAAACTGGAGGAAGTGCCTCCTTTTATCTGAGCCTTCTCAACGTTTCAGGGCATTTAAAGGAATACTGAAGAAAATGAGAGCGATGAGTATCAGCCCGTTCTCTCTTACGCCGCTTTGACTCGTCCTTTTCCTAGCAGCCATCATTCACTCGTCACCAGCTAGATGAGCCCCTGTTGCAACTGAATGCTAAGCCTACCGTCAGATTAAGCAGTCTTTGATTTCAGCACTAATTGTGCACGTCCACTTAAGAAGCTGACAGCTCGGCGAATGAGGAGGCTTGCGGGCCGCGGCGGAACGACACTCATCCATCACAGCCTAACCGATTGCATCCCTCTGAAGGCTCAACACGCTAACACCATTAGGTCTACTGCTGGGCATCTAACTAGCACATCACTCACGCAGCTACATGCTAACAGCATTACGGCTAATGCTGCCCCTCTAACTAACACATCCGTCAAAGGGCTGGAAATCCTACGGCTCAACGGAAACACGTGGAACCACGCCGTCTCTCTGAGACAATCACCTGCTTTATTTCGCCTCTGTTACTTTTGTTGCTTGGTTGCTAATACCCTCATCGGTCTCTGAAGATGCCGCTGAAAGAGCAGTTGTTGGGTTCTGCTTCATTCTGCCTGAAACAGATCGGGGCATGCGGTTGAATACATCTGTGAGGGGAGCCATTCAAATCAGATTTCATATTTCACAAAGACACCAAACCACTAGGATGATTCTTAATTAGAACAAGAATCAGTAAAAAAGGACGGGGCATGGAGACAATAAAATGAGGAATGCATTCATCCATGGGATGATTCTCCAGCTTTATTTAAGATCTGTGCCAATGTGCTAACAGCATTAATGAAGTTATAAAGAATTATGAGATGAAATCAAATTTGCCTCGCCACTTGAGCGCCACTAAAATGCCAAACAATAAACTACCAGATTGCAAATTAGATCAGTAAAAATATCAAACACATTGCGGTGCAGGAAAATCCATAATTGCATTTAGAGCCTTGCCGCTCCTGAGGGAAGAGACACTAAAGATCATCAGCAGGCTACATGGGAGCTGCTATTGACAGAGCGGTAAAAATCGACAGGCTAACTAAATAAACACTCCAGGCTCCATTAAATATTCAACGGCTGAGATTTGACAGTCTAGTGTGCCTGCCTCTCCCCATCACCTCCATTGGTTTCTTCTCTCTCTCTGCAGCACATCTTCTCCCTGTCTCCCCTCCCCTCTTTCTCCCACCCTCATCTCTCCCCCCTCCCCACCTCTGTGACTCCTGACAGCAATAAATGATGCGGTGCCTGAGGGTGCTGTACCAGTGGGAGACCTGCGAGGATAGAGCAGGAGAGCAAAAGAAATAAAGGGGAGACAGCCTATGACCAATGACCATTAACCAAGGACTGAGACAGGGCCCTATGACACCCGCCGATACCCCACCCCCTCAACACACTCTCACTCTCTCAGGCAGGCGGACTCACACATCTACACTTACAAACCTGATACACCACAGCACTGTTGTTTTTGCTCTGACACCACAAAGACAGCTGAGCCTGTGTATACACAGCAGTTGAAAGGTGGTTTCCTCTTTCGCTCTGCCAACGTAATTATAATCAGTTTATCCTGCATGTTTCAGACAAAACTGGCACCTTCAGAAGGAAGTGGAGGCCCCCTCCACTCATATGCCACTGAAACTCCTGCAGCCTTTGACAAGATCATATGCATTCATCTGCCGTGGCGAGCCGAGCGAGGTTATGCAAATGAGAGATGACAGTGTTATTGTGTGAGGAATATCAATGGAGTAATTACTGTTCCATGTCGGGCTATTGGCCCTCCACTTGCCGCGCCCAGCCAGCGCGCCTCATTTCTCAGCGGCCCTCTCAGGGGAGAGATGAGCGGCGTGCTCTGGAGAGCAGAGCTAATAATGGCAGCTCGGATACAGGCAGGGCTTAGACGAGCCCCCGGGTCCTGAGCTGCAGACTGCTAAACGTTGCAGGGGTCTCAGGAGAGCCCCACAGCAAAGATGAAATGATTAAAAAACAACCGAACCTGACTGACAAGCTGACCAGCCACCTATCACTCTTTGAGCGGGGGGTCAAACCAGCAGTGCTCCCTTCAATCATAACAGTGGCTGACCTTTCTGGACATTAGCCGGCTGCCTGAATGATTCTTAGTCGAGTTTTGGAGGAGAAGGCAATATTGGGACGTGAGCAGAGATGTTCTGCACAGATTGAAAGACAAGCTTTGAAAATGAGTCATATGGATTGAAGGGATTTGTAAATCAAAAAGTGATAGAGGTAGGTAAATACTAAATTATCCTGTAAGCACTTTGCTCCACTGACAGTGTTTGTAAGATCATAATGATCTGGTCGGGCTTCTTTTGAGTGTCTTGGCAGCTGTCCAATGAGCAAACTCCTTTGGCATGTAAAGTGTCATCAAATTTAAAGCTCAAATTTGTTGGGCTGTTTAACAAAGCGTTCTTCTCAAAGTGCAAAGGCAGCGACTGCCTGTAACACGTCAACTTTATCATGGTGTGCATGTGAGGGACTGTCTAATAAATAAAAATGCAAGAGGCCAATAGTTCAGCTGATGGGAAGACAGCAGCGATGGGGAAAACTTCAAAAGAACCCAGGCTGGTCCAGGCCCTGGAGCTGTGAATTAACATACCAAGCAGGAGGAATGTTTCTCCCACACACCTGAGCCAGAAGAAAATCTCCAATTGTGCATTTGTACATTGAATGATCTTCTATTGCAACTAATAGTTTAGGTCTGTGAATGTTCGATAAAAGAAAAGATCGTCTCAAACAAAAGCTTCTAACTTCTGCTCTGAGGCATTACGTTGAGAAGCCGGATGATAAAGGAGGTTCATGCGCTGCACTTGTACCTTCCCACCATTCGTTTCCAGGTCAGGTGCATCTCTCACAGTGTCCAGACACCTCATATATCTCACAGGAAAGGGCCGCCTTATCTCCATACTTATCTCTCCAGTCATAATTCCTACTTAAAGCTGTAGCCTCTAGCAAATGACTGGACAGGATGGGAATGGCAGGCCCGGGTGGTACACCACTCCCACTGCAGCGCTACTATAGAAACCCTCGCAGCTAAAGCAGGTTGGACCACTGCGGCAGTGCTCGTTTGGAAAAAAAAAAAAAAACTTGACTGTGAACAAAACCAGTGATTTAAAAGTGAAAGGCTATGAATAGATATCCAGCAAGGAAGAGGGGAACTGAGACATGAAGCTACTTTTTTTTTTTCACTAAATACTTTTCCTCATACACAAAGAAGCCATTTAACCCCCCCCCCCCCCCATAAAAGAAGAAACTGAGATTCACGGAGAATGAAAAAGTCAAAAACTATTTTCATATTTCAATCCTGATACAAAGGGGAGGAGCCGGTGAAATCCCCCCCCCCAGTTCCTCTCTGCTATTGTTCTTTTTTCTTAACCAACCTGTTTTTTTCAAACTTGGAAGTCTGTTTTTGCACAGCAATAAAGAGCAGCGGGACAGAAGTCTGCTTCTCCCTGACATGGTTTCTAGATGTCATAAATCTGATTCTATGACTAACTGGCTGTTTTGTTTATTATTCCAGTTTTTTTGCCTAATGTCCTTTCAACAGAGCTTTGATCCTGCTAACCTTATGGATCCTCACCATAAACACTTACCTTCTGAAGACGTTTTTATCACCTCCAGGTTTGATGCCTGGCATCTGCCGCGGAAGTGAAGCAAAAGATAAACTCGCCAGTTACCGGCAAGGGCAAAGAGGACATTTCAGAGTGAAATGTTTTATACTCCTCCGTTGCTTTTTGGTGGTGGTTTTGTGGGTGAAACAAGACCAAAAAGAACACCACGTTATTCCATTCTGAGTTTGTATAAATATAGCTGATTCCATTTCCAACCAGGTACGTCACATGAGGGCTATTTTTGTGTTGATTTATGGAGTTATATTCAGTAAATTCACACTCAAAGCCTTCATGTCTAAGCATACATACAAACAGAGAAACCACCCGCGAACACTGTGAGCAAGAGACCACAGGAATTGTTTATCACTGCGGATCAGAGTGACTAATCAGAAGCAGGCTGTTTCTTCTTGAACCTGCAAGAGGTCGAGATTTTTCCTCATCCCACACTGAGATTTGTATGTGCCACGGCGTGACCTGCCCTCCTCCTCCTCCTCCTCCTCCTTCTCAGCACCGCACCAGCCCAGCTCAAAATGCGAAGGGACACTGCTGATGTTCTGTTATCGCAGCGAGACGACAAACATCAGAAGCAGAATGCAGGGTACCGTGTCTTACTCAAGACAAATGTTCCCTTTCGTTCTGGTTTATTCCTTCTGCCCTTAAACTTAATAATTAACAGATAATGCATCCACTTGGCCATGAGTTCATAGTTGTGTACATCAAAGACAAACAAATAATTATAAGAAGTTAAAAAAAAAAGAGAGCATCAAGAACGAAGGGAACACAAGTAAGAGTTTCCATTAGCATTTGCCAAAATACCATTAAATGTTATGGGCGCATGAAGGCCCAGAGAGCCCGTTGGTCAGCACAGTGGGAGTATGACATCTTACACTGTGCAGGGCCTCATTCTGGACCATGCACACGGCTTCAAAAGAACTTCACGTCAGGAAAAACAGTCTGCCGGCATAAACCGCACGATAAAAGCACAAATCACAACTAGATAAATGTTGAGCCTACCTGCCCTCAGGCGGAGCGTAATTCTTTTAGTATAATAGGCAGTTACGCAACATTTCTTTTGATATAAACAACAACAAGCTGATCACAATAAGCAGCCAGGCCCGAAGGCTGTTAACAGGGAGACGCAGCCTGACTTCTATATAACTAATGACGCATAGCCGACGCACCGTGATAACAGTGATGGAGCTCTGGTGCCCATGAGGGATGTTTCAAAGCCTCTCCAACGCTTGTCAGTGCAGTTTATTACTTCCTTGAAATATCTGTAAAAAAAAGGAACCATTGAGCAAAAGAAAACTGTTTGAGAGCTGGTGGTGTAAATCTCTTTTAATGCCGCTGATCCCTGTGTTAGTGCCGCCTTTCTGAAACCACTCGCTGTTTCCTCCTTCCCTACGGTTCCCTCATTACACACCGTCTAGGAGAAATGGCTACCTCCTCGCTTCGCCTTCTCAAATATTGCAAACTAGAAGCGGTTTTGGAGGTTATAACTGCAGGGGCTGAGTCTGCCAAGAGTCTGTCACTTGTACTTAGTCTTTTCCCCCTTCTACTTCCGTGCACTATGAGAGGTTGTATGACAAAGCCAAAGCTGTGACATAGAGTGGCGTGATGATGTGGATATTTGTGATACCTCAGGAACATCTCACAAAGGATTCCGATGACTACTGGATGATACGTCGGCTTTCTTCAAACAATCCTCGCTTTGATCGACCAATACACATTCTTTTTCCTGTGTGTTTTTCTCCAGAAAGGAAAGATTTTGACAAGAGCCCTCCTCCATCTCTCCCCCAGGTTAGGTTAGTTCCTGGTGGGATGTTTTTGTGTGGAGAGGCCACCTCTCTTTCTTATCTTCCTGTCATCTCTGTGGGACGGCGGGGCATGACTCCGTCTCTGGCTCCAGAGCCACAGGCTTCTCCTGGACACCAAACCGCTGCTCCACACTCCACGCTCTCCGACAGTCTGCTTGTTTAGGGTGTGTCACAGCTTATTAGTGCCAGAATGTGTGAAAAAAGCAGAGCTGGGTGGAGCGGTGTATGTAAATGTACTTTTATGGATTGCTTCGCTCGCCACAGCTGTGAGGGTTTTACCACTTAAGGCAGCGCAGCCGGGCAGAAAATTTGGACAATCATATAAAAGCACGTGAGGGTTCATTTGTGTTGTGATGGACAGTTTATCCAACACCAGAGCCGCGGAATATGGCAATGATTATTTCAAACTGCGACCTCGCCTACGATTAAAAAACAGTGAGAAGTGTCATATGTTTATATGCTGTAGGACAGACATGCCGGTGCTGTAAATTTGCTGAAATCAAAGCACACATGGCTTCAAGAGTGTCACGTTTTATTTTTAAAATAAAAAGCAAGTTCACCAAAAAAGTTAAATATATGAATATATACATTTCATCTCCTGCAAACTAAATAAATTATTCTTAAAAATGTAATGCAAGGAGAGGTGCATTGAGGAAAGTATTAATTGGATAAACTGACCTGGGTGAGAAAAGTCATTGAGAGCTTCTGAATTAAGCTCAACTTAATTGTCCTGATTCCATTGACCACATTTCACTCTCATTTGAATTGAAAAATTGAAACAAATTAGTATAAAATCATTCACATACCAAGATCTTGAGAAGTGTCCTGCATAAATATCATATTTCTGTCCTGCAGCACCATGACATGACATGACCCCTTAACACAGTTTTCTGCCAGTTAAGAGGACCTGCCGCCTTCAAGACACAATAATCACTAAAGTAGATGCAAAGAGAAGTAAGTGCGAGTACTTCGAGATACACAATGTAAAAAAGAGACGGGTATGAGTTGTGGTGAGGCTGAAGCCTATAATAAAATCATGAATGGCAGCGTAGAGCAGATAGACCCTCACATCGACATATTTGTGGCCAATAAGAAAAACAGCGGCACAGAACCTACATGCAGCTCAGAGAATGCTAATAGGGATTATGGTTAATGTACTTATAAAGTTCGCTGCAAAGGCAAAGTGTGCTTTGACTTTGAAGGTTTTTGCCAACAGTAACTTTTATGTTTATGCTAAGAAAAAAAAAATCTGCAGCTTGAAAAAAGTTTGAACCCTCAAATGGAAATAGAGATTCTGTTGGATAGAGCAAAGCAACAATGATTCCTCAAACATATTTGTCACGACGGGACTCTGATGCCAGAAAGCGTGCCGTGACCCCGCTGACCTTGCATCTGCAAACCTGGCTTCTGGTTAGTGTAAGCAGCATCCAGCTGAAAGCTTCGTGTGTATATGTGATGTTTCCAAGGAGAGATGGACCAATTAATCTGATTATAGTCGCAAATCCTCTAGCATGTGTAGGCCTGTCTGTCGCCATGTGCAGCGCAGATGTGTGTCCGTGTGTGTCACAATGTATTTACCTGTGTGTTTGTGTGTGTATCAGACAATGTGATCCTCAGACGAAGTGAAGTTACGGCTCCATGAACGGGCTGAAAATACACAGAATGTTCCTGAAGATTTAAGAAGTACTTTGAGTGACATTTTTCAAATCAATCTGATAGATGGGCACAAGCTGCGACGGAGATGTAACTGTATACAAATACACGTTGTGGGTGACTGCTGGTTCCTCGGAAGTCAGAAGTTAAAAGTACCTGAAATGAAATACTTGGTGAAATAGTGAGCCATCTGTCAAAGATTTTGCGCTCTGTTTAAAAACAAAACACAGAGCACTTAGAGGTTTTAAACAAGCCCTTTTCATTGGCGTGGCCATGAATATGCCTATTCTGAGGGCGATCCTTACATTTTCATGGCCAGAGAGCGGACTCAGTCACAGCTCTGTGTTCCGGCAGCACGGCATATGTTTGGACCGCTGACTGCAGCCTGCACTGAGGAGTGGGAGGAAGTGGAACGAGGAGCTGACAGACAGGCCCTGATACTGCACTTCCACCACAGGCCAATCCCCAGCTAACCCCTGTGCTGACAGCCAGGATGTAGCACTCATCCACAGGCCACAGCCCAGGCTCTGGGGCCCAGGAAAGGAGAGCAAGGCGAGCAGGGAGAGGGCCACTCGGCCGTTGATGGGGGGGTGTGGGGTGGGGGGTGTGGGATGGGGTGGGGGGGCTGGTGGTTTGGGTGGCACGCACCACTTTTTGCCTCCAGAGGAGCGCAACCAAGAGGAGAATCCACAGACTGTGTCCCCTGCCAACAGCATGTCCAAGGCTTGGCCAAGTGACAGACCCACTACACAAACACACACACACACACACACACACAATCGTCTACACTACACACATTTGGCTACACACAAGCCAGCCAGCTCACACAGGAATGCAAAACACAGGATTAAATGCAAAGAGAACATGCTGCAGAAAGAAACTGCAAAAAAGACACATTCACAGACACTCGAGTGGCCGTTTTCCCTAGAAGACCACATATTCTGGTTACTTTACACATTCAAGTTTGAGGGTAAAAGTGTTGATCGCAGACATAACAGATGACCGCCTCCTTGTTTTTTCACAGCCAGTGTGTCATTACTGACAGTAAGTGTCACGAGAAACATTCATCTAAAAAATGAGAACAGCCTGGGCCATTTAAACTCTCAGGTTAGATGTACTGACAACACGACCTCATCAAAACTTCAGTTCTCTGGTATTTGTTGCGAGACAGTTCCTTAGAAGTGACTGCAAGACAATAAATAATGTAGTCTAAGTCGGTACTGTGCAGAAGCACAGAGGAGTGATGGAGGTTGAGAGGCCACTGGTGACCTCGGCTGCATGCTGCGAGAGGGCTCCACTCAGAGGCAGAGCTGTCTCTCCAGCTGGGATCACAACACAACTTTGGAGCTCTGGTTTCAGAGCACAACTCTGGCCTGGGGCTGGGATGGCGCACCCCTGCGTTTTTGGGCCTGCAGGGCCAACACGAGGCAGACACACACCCAGGGGGTCTGTGGGCCCACTCACTCTCAGGAGGAGGCAGCGACAAGCGTAGGGGCCAAAGATGGATTGGGGCTGCAGCTTTGCTCTGCTGGGTTGGAGTCTGCATGAAGCCTCAGCCAACTTCTATTTCTGTAAAATGGTGTTTCCATTGAACTGGTCCCAGCGGCAGATTCTGTGCATAAATAATGTGTTATGAGGCCAGGAGGTTGAATCAAACAATATTGTATGCCAAAGGACAAAATTTAGATGAATAGAGCAAACAAGTCAGCCTTCACCTACAGCAACACATTTTTCTTATCAAGGCAACCAAACAGCAGCTTCCATCCAGAGAACACTATAAAATCACAAAAAACCCACTTTGAAAAATCTTTATGTTTTACCCCCTGATCCATCCCTTTCAGACACACCAGATCATTTTGCAGCAGTCAGGAGCTGTGGAATTTCCCAAGATGTATTATAGCAGTTTTCAAGGAAATACTAATATCCAGCCGGCGGAGGAAAGGTACAGAGAGAGGAGAGGGGATCGGGTGCGTGCAGCAGGGGGGTGGGGTACACACCAGCAGTATCATGCCATGGTACCTGATGATAAAATGCCTCTTCTATTTCAACTCTTTCCCAGCTCCCGGTGTATTTTTCAGTGGGTCTCTGTGGCAGTTCTCCTGCTGTTGGTTGATTCTAAGGGTCCAGGATGGGCGCTCACAGTCATATCTACCTTTCCTTCCACCAGGTCTAACCAAGCCCCCCATCGTCTCTGCCTCCCTCCCACGCCTCCACTCCCCCATCAGGATCATCCAAATATTTCCCCTCGCTGCTTTTTGAAGCTTCCATGGGTCACGAGACCTGATGCACAAATCATGCTGGCTGGCCGTGGGGGGGCTGCTACGAGAAGACGGGAGTGAGTTAGACTCGTAGAAACCCAATCCGCTCTGTTTTCATACAGGGTTATTTTTCATGCCAAGACAGCCATCGCCAATCAGCGGCTTGTTCTAAACAGTGAATTTAGGGAGCTCTCGCTGTAGATGCCGGCGCTGGCAGCTGATTTCAACCATATTCCCCAGCCGTGCCGGGGCGGAGAGACGGAGAGTAAATTCAGAGAGTCTGACAGCCTGCCGTGGTTTAACACGGGGGTTAGCCCCAAATACATAGCTCTGGGTTTAGGTTGATGGATGGATAACCAAATCCATCTCATTGTTGGCTATAAAACACTGATGTTAGTTTGTACTCTGTGACACCACACGTGATACGGTGCTGAATTATGATCTAACCCTGACAAATCCAGCCACCAGTTTGGGAAACGCTCACTAGGTCTGCAAGAAAACAAGTCAGCTCGACCGTGTGTGGGCACCTAAATTAGAATTTTCATGACAGACTGCGAGATTTTCGGACAGGTCCTAAACCCAGACCAGAGAGAAAGAGAGAGAGAGAAAGAGAGAGAGAGAGAGAGAGAGGTGGACTGTCCCTCCTCCCACCTGCAGAGCCCACCGGCTCGGGGTGAGAGGAGATGCCGGTCAGGAATCTGCAGTGCTGGTTAAAGTAATCACATTGGTCTCACTGCATCTGATCTGCAGTCTAACAGACTTCCAAACAGTTGAATGAGTAAATAAAGTGCCTCAGGGGACTCCCGCTGGAGATGGATTACCACAAGGGTGCACACACAAAAGAGCTGATGCCCCACAACCCGATGTGAGCTGCAGACAAAAGCCAGCGCTGGACCTCGACCAGGGACCCAGCAAACTTTATTACTCTCGTTTTTGGACTCAACCTCCCGCTACTGCAGTCAGTCATGGGCACAGGCTCTGGTGTGAGCAGGTACAAACTCTAGAGTGACGTGTGTATCATGCACAACTATGCCAACGTAACACACTGCGTCCACTGTAGATGCGCAAATGTGCGTGTGCATGCGTTGGTGTGTATGCGCCCGCTCGAGTGCATAGACCACATAAGATGAGTCTCATGCTCACTTGGCTGTGGAGGCCGGGTCTGGAGGGGACTAAGGGATGTGGCATTCGGCAGCCCTGTCCCACCCCAGCCCCATTCTTCCCTCTTTCTAGGCCTGACACAAATAAAAGGATTAGGAGCCCCCGTTTCCGTCAGACCCTCCATTCAAGACAAAGCGCCAACCAGCTTAGTGTCACACTTAATGATAAAAGTGCAAATCTCTGTCAGTCACTTTAGGCAGGAATACCGGTATTTGGGGGCTAATCTCATTTGATGAAGATTAAAAGGGGTAAGAAGTGAAAAAAAGACAAAGAAATGTGGTTTTTTTTTGTATGTGTACAAATATCTAAACTGATCAAAATTTCAGCAGCTAAGATGAGGTGCTGAAATATAACTAGAAAATATGAATGTGAGGCAGTGGTAAGATTTGAGACAAAGGAAGTAGCAGAGAGAGGAAGCAAATTTACACGCACACACACACACACACACACACAAATGCGCGCGCACGCCCACAGCCTAACAAAACCTGGGGTGTATGTCGACAAACACACTGCTCTGCCCATTCCCGTGTAGAGCTAGAATGTGTGACGTGAGTGTGAGAGTAAGCCTTGGGCACACAACAGTCTGAATGCAGCACTTGCCACCATGATGCCAGTCCTCTCGAGCGTATCTGTGAAAAGCCTACGTGTTGGAAAAACATTCCAGAGTGGGATCACATATACACAGTTGGGGCCAGCAGCGACACTGTAAGCCAGCAGCAGAGGCCATGTCTCAATTTCTCATGCACGTTTCAAGCGGGCCGGCTGAAGATAGGGCCATTTCCAAACAAATACCTTCCAACAGGAGCAGAATCACGCATAAACGTGCTTTACCTCACTAACACACCCTAAAAGACATTTCAAATGAATCATTTCGCCGCAGCAAACATCCAGACACATTCCGCTTCAACATGTAATCCGGCAAATTGAAACTGAAAACATTTGCTGAGTGTGTATATTTCTCGGCCGGCTACTTAGAGAAGCCTATTACACTATTTCACAGATTTAGCCAAAATCTAATTTGTAAATTGCGTTTAATGGTTTGTGGTTGCCTTCCCTTTTGTTATGAAGAGTTGTCATGCTGTGAAAATAAACCTGAAGGCCCGCGGACGAGGAGCCAGTAATGAAAATCATGGCGTTGCAGAGCCGAGGGCTTTCTCACCGTCGCTGATTAGCATTCCCGATTGACTGACATGTCCCACTGGCTGCCTAACAGCCGGCTTTAGGAGATGAGGTTAAATTGTGGCTACCAACAAATTGCATGCTTGAGTTCCTCTGCACCCCTCTGCTATCATCCAGTGTAATGTGAGCACACCAGGCAGATCCCTCTGCAGATCCTTCTCCTCCCCTGCGCTCCAGCTCCTCCACACAAAGCCGCACAGACCTCTTTCCACATCCCTCGCCACCAGTCTGGCCTCTAAAGTGGTGATGGGCATTACCGTGGCTGAGCCTCTGTGGCTTCCCATAGCATCCTGCAAAGTGCTTTGTGTTCCATCTGCTGCTATACACACATACACACCAGTATACACCCACACATGCACTAAAAACGCACACTTTACAAAAATAAACCCAAGGAAAATCACCTGATCTAATAATGCAACAATGAGATTTACAGCCACGATTTAGAAATCCTCTGTAAACAACCTTTTATGGATGCAGCCAGTGCAACTTTTATAACGGCACTATTCATACATGGCAGATTTTATGTAAAACAATATATTTATCTCTCAAAGAAGCTACCTCCCGGAGAGAACAAAAAAAAAAGAAGAATAAAAAAAAAAACAACGATCATTTAGCTGGTGATGCAAATGAATCTCACTCCAACAGGTCTTTTAAAAAGGTATTAAAAGTGTTTGGGGTGTGGGGCGGGGGGGGGGGGCAGTTAGCAAACCATGAGATGACAGATGATGCATCCTCGTACGCTGCTGGGACAGGCCGAGCCATGTTGACATAAAACCCAATACTTCCTTACAGAGGAACAGGGTCAGCTTCAGCTCCATGCCGAGTACTAAAAATCCCAGCAAGCTGAAGCAATATTATCCAGCTTAGTGTTTCTAACATTAGATTTCTCTCTCTTCTATTTACCCAAGAGCACACATTTTACCCTTTTTAGGGAGAATTAAAAAAAAAAACTCCACAAAGGAGCAAACACCCACAGAGTTGTTTTTCTGAAATACTTGAGCAGCATTGAGGACAGTCTTTAATTAACTGCAAAACTACCCCTCTGGGTTTGACAACACAACCATTTCTTCTTGTTGTTGTTTTTGGTGGGTATGAGTGTTCACAAAGTGCCAGGCCACTCGGGAGTGTCCTAGAGTGAGTAAAACACACAGACACACACACACACACACTGGGTGAGCTAACACAGAAACCCCAGCCGTCAGCATCTATCCGGCTGCAGCGTCACAAGCACAGCTAATTAAAAAACAACAATTTCACAGGAGGGCACTCCAAACAGTTCTAAAAAGCAGCTCTCAGCACACCGGGGGATCGTCCAGCGTACACGGGAGGTGGTGAGACAGGTTCTCTGCTTTTATGACTTCATCATCACTGCTGTGTTTTTCTACTACTCATACGACCGTGACCTGAATTTCATCGCGCTTACAACTTTGGGAAAAATGAGAAAAATCTGCATGCTGGTGTGTTTGGATACGTTACAAATTCAACACAGTAAAATAACTTTTGTTATAAAAGAGCATGAAAAAGCACTGATTTATCAGTAGGACCTGAAAGCAGTCTGCTCGGAGTGCAACAGAGTTCTTTTCCTGTTCGTAGATGAAGCCCATGGCACTCTCTAACAAGGCTGTCTATTACAGGGGTGTCGTCCAACACCCGGACCAAGTGATAGCCTTGTTACACGGCTCCTTTCAAAGCATCTGCCCTGTGTGTGTGTGTGAATGTGTGTGTGTGAGTGAGTGTGTGTGTGTGTGCGCGCATTTGTGTGTGGGTGTGGGTGTGGGGGGGATCTCCCTCTTTCTAATTGACCTCCAAACACCAGGGCACAACAATCTCTCTAGTGGCGGCGTAATTCCACCCTCCCTTCTACATACCGTCCGTCTCGTTCAAGCTTGTCCTCCCTCCCTCCCTCCTCTGCAGCTACGGCACACATCCAACACACTCTTATCACTACAACACTGCTGCAAAAGGAAGCACCATCGCTCCTCCTACATATTTAGTTTCCTCTCCGCAGTGCATTTAAAATCAAAAACAAAAAATAAATTAAAAAAACAAAAAGACCCCAAACTTAAACCTCCCACACGAAATAAAAGCCATGAGTAGGATTTCTCTTTCACATAAATTCCATTTTCTGCATATTCATGTCAAGTCAGGCACAATAAAAACAGATGAGCAGCATGACATAAAAAGAGGTAAACGTATGGGATAAAAGGATAATAAAGTCCAATCTTGTTACTATATAATTGCACTATATGGAGCAGGATGGGTTCAAGTGTGTTGGTGGGAGTTTTAATAACATGGTACACAATTGTTTTCCCCTGTCTGCACTTAAACCTCCACCAAAGGTGTGAAAAAAGACTGCTTGCCAATTCCTTGATTTATTATAGCTAGTGAGAGCTGATTACGGGGCATGAATCAGTTGCTGTAGGAATGTAATTAGGCATGAAGTCCTCTGTAAGGCGAGGAGCTCTCTTCACAGCCCAAAGCAGTTTGTGGGCTGACAAATGCATCTTAAATGGGTGTCATAAAAGTCAAAAAGGTGCCAATTACAACTTTAAATATCCCGGCAATGCAAATGAAATAAACAGAGAAAAAGGGATCCTTGTGTCTGTGTAACGGTGGGACCCTCCAGTTAGCTTTTAACCTAAAGGGAGGGAGGGGTGGTGCTGCTGCTGCTGCTGCTGGAGGTGGTGGGGGTGGTGGTGGGGGGAGAGTGTGAAGAATTAAAAGATGTGATGAATAAGAGTGTATGTGAGCAGGACAGCGCCCTGCAGGTTGTGGTCTTTGGCTGGGCTGATAGGACTCGCCACACAAGCTCAAAGCTTTCAAAATAGCAAAAAAAGACAAGGGGAAGTGGACAGCTGCCGACCAAAAATGGCTTCAAAAATATAAATGTCAGCAGAGGATGGTATTTGTTATCTCTGTCGTCATTTCTTTACACACACGCTCTCTCTCTCTCTCTCTCTCTCTCTCTCTGTCTCTCACACACACACACACACACACACATTAAAATGAGCTGAAGTACAACAGGCATGAGAAAGAGAGTGTCTCAGCCTCCAGCCACCTCCGAGCCGTGACGCCATGACTCTGGTATCCCATAGTAACTGCTATGATTTTTCCATTGTTATCCGAGGACCTACACTCCTGTCACGGAGCGGGAAGAATGGCACACATGGCAGTGGATGTAACTCTTTGTTGCTTTGCAAGGTATCTAGCAGAGAGCCATAATGTCCCGGTAATCGAAGGAGAATTGTTAAAAAGGCTGCACACAAAAAGCTGAAAATGTAGTGACAAGCATGAAAAGTGCTCATGCAATGAGAATCACAGGGCACCCCAGGGTCCTCCCAGGCCGGGCAGCAGGCTTCAGCACCGCCGCCGCCGCCGCCGCTCAGCCTCCATGTTGTAATCTACTGTCTACGTTTACTAATGCATCTCACTTGGGGGCTAATGGGTGGTCATCTTTTTTTTTTTTCTTTCTATGGGAGAATTTAACAACTGCAATGTAATTTTATTTAATGTTTTAATTTATTCATTTTAATATTTTTCTGTAATACAACAACCACAAGTGGACAATCCCTAATTAAATAGAATATTTATAAATTACAAACAGGATGTTTGTAAATTTTATATTAATAAGGCTGTTTATGTAGTTATTTTGTTGCTTTAAATTTAAAAAAGTAAAATTAAATCAGCAATATGTCGTTCCCTGTTCTAATTATACAACAAATTCGGTGAAAAAAAATTTTTTTTTTTAAATCAGTTTTTAATCTAACAACAATTTATTCAGGACAATAAAAACGTGCGCGCACGCGAGTGCAGTTCGTTCTTGTGGGTGTGTTAGCGTGTAGCGCGCGCGCCATTGAATGGAGTTTACATTTTTTTTTTCTTTGGCTTGAAAAATAATTAAAAAAAAAAAAACCTTTGATGATATTTCAGCTGCGGGTTGGTTGACATAATTCATAACAATGAAACGAGCCGTTAAAATGTTACACCGGTGTCCGAATGCCTGAAGCAATAAAATAAAATACTAGACAATAAATAAATCAGAATGAAATAAAATTAAATATGATAAAATGAAATTGAGACGTACAGATTCTGAAACCGAATTTAAAGGTAATTTAAATGGGGACTGTAGAGACATAGACTGAACACTGCTGGACCGGAGGGGAGATCCAAACTGCGCAGCGCACAAAAACTTCAAACTGACAAGTTTTTAACGTTTTGCACGACTGAGTCGGTGACGCGGAGGGCCAAACCCGGAATATACGATCAAAACAAAACTAAAAACTAAAAACTAAAAAACCCGGGATTAATCCTGCACATTAGCGGGCCTCGGTAGGATCACGGAATTTTGCTGTAAATAATAATATTTCACCCAGGTGGAAATGTCGCGGGCGAGTGTGACAATAATAAACCAAACCCGTGACAATATCATAAAATACGAGCACTAATGTGGTCGTGAAAGCCCCTAAAGCGTCGCCATATTTCACATTCATAAATCTTCTCTCAGGTAAAATTCTACATTTAATTTACTTTCTTTTGCAACCCCCCTCCCCCTTTTTTTTAAATATTATTTTACTTGTAGTCGTAAATATCAGGCCTCAATTCAGCTGCAAAAAAAAACCCCAACCCGGAACTTGATGGGAACGGATTATTATTAAATTCCCTAAATTTTTAAAACGTTTATAAAAGTAAAATTCTAATATGGTTCCACAAAAGGAGTGAGACGTGTGTGTGTGTGTGTGTGTGTGTGTGTGTGTGTGTGTGTGTATCAGTCGGCCTCCAGGCAGGCCCCAGCCAGCAGCGTCCTGATTTCAAGTGCAACAATCATATCGTGAAATGAAAAATAAAGACACCCCCCCCCCCGCCACCCCCAGCCCCAGCAGGACGGCGCTTACTGTTGGTAGTCGTGTTTGCAGTAAAGTTTCCTGTCCCTGAAGTAGCAGCTGGTGGTGAGCGGCTGCTGACACACCGTGCACTGCAAACACTCCTCGTGCCACGACGAGTCGTTGACCCTCATCAGGAAGCGGTCGGAGATGGGACGGTGGCAGCCTTCACACACGGACGGGTGGTGACACTCGGCCCCTGGATCAACAACAACACCGCCACCACCACCGACAGCAGGCAGGGCCTCGTCAGAAATACAAGGGCCCGGGATGAGGGATTAACGGGCCTAACATCTGCTCAGGTGGATTATTAAATTAAGAATAAAAGGTGTGTGTAAAGTGTCACGTTACGTGTCAAGAGTTAATTACACGGTGATAAAAGTGAACACATCTGCACGATGAATCCATTTGCGTGTGTAAAATTATGACCCAAGGTGTGAGGATTCCAACTAGAGGGTAAAGGCATCCAGATATAAATGCCAGTGTGGTGTGTGTGAGAGTGTGTGTATGAGGGAGAGAGAGAGGGAGAGGGAGAGAGAGAGTGAGGCTGACAGACTCACCGAGCATGACTCCCAGCGTGGCTTGTCCCGATCGCAGGGGATGATCTTCAATTTTTATTCCGTCCAGCATGACGCGCGTCTCGGACCGTTCTCCCGCGGAGAGGCGCTCCAGTAACACCAGACCTGTTGCGATATCCATAAGAATAGCGTCAGTCTGAGCAAGAAAAGCCCCAACACAGAGCGGGCTGGAGGGAGAGGACGAGCTCGGAACCTGTTGAAACCGTTCCGAGTAAGAGTCTGCAGCTTGGGAGAGAAGAAGGAGGAGGAGAGGAGGAGGAGGAGGAGAGGAGGAGGGGGGGAGAAAATAAACTTATGACAGAAGGAGAAACTGCTCTTAGCTCTGTATAAACGCACCCGGAGGCCTGGAGTGACAGAAAGACAAGAGTCAGAGTCTCTGTACAGTCACCTGCTATTCTCAGGACTGACGAAGCTCTCTTCACACACCGACGGGAGAAAGCGGGACAACTTCGTCTTCTCCACCAAATAACGATTTTGTCAACGAGAAGGAGAAAAAAAAAGAAGGAGTTGACAACAAATCCAAAGAAAGGAGAGTGCAGGTGTCCCGGCAGTAACTCTTCGGAGTAGAGAGACGGTTGGCTGGCTGCTTGTGCCCCTGTCGCTGCAGAAGTCTGAGCTGGAGAGCGAAGCCGTGGATCCTCCCACTCCTCTCCGCCATGCATGGCTGCACTTTTTTTCATTCAGCGCCATTGGGATGCTATTGGAGCAGATACAGTCCAATAAAAAAACACACACACACACACTCACATAAGCCGTACACAAGAGCACCGCAGTGAGCGACACAATAACAATCATACAAATAATAATGACAACAATAATGATAATAACGCCGTTTTATGAAAAAAAGATCCAGTGAAGATTTTTCAACTTCAAAAAACAAAAGAAAAAACAAAGCTACTGAAAAGGTTTGATGACAAATTATTACATTTCTCTCTGCAATTAAAACCAGACAGGCAGCCTGAGTGTGCGTGTGTGTGTGTGTGTGCGTGCGTGTGTGTAACCTTTTTCCCCCCTTCTCTCTCTATTGTCTATCGTTTCCTGTGAAGCTGCTGATGCACCTGGACATCAGAGGCGATAACAGCGGCCTGGCGTGGCCAGCGGCTCACCTCTGGCAGGGACAACATTGATAACAACAACTACAAAATCCTTCCTCCAATAACTGGGAAAATAGACACTTTTAAACACACACACACAAATGTACACATTATATATATATATATATATATATATATATATATATATATATATATATATATATATATACATACACACACACACACACACACACACACACACACATATGATTTCAAAAAGAAAAAAATAATATGATTAAAAGATCCATTATAGTAGTGAGGAATGATCCGTGGATTTAGACGTGTGGTAGCCTCTTTAAATCCGCCAAACAAACAGAAAATACAGAATAACTGAGCGAGAACCGTGGACATTTGTGTCGTGTTGAGGGTTGATGCGCTGAGGCCTGGCTGATATCACACTGCTGCTGCTTGCGACGTCACGCAGCAAGGATGAAGATCACTTGAATGAACTTTGAAACGCAACAAAAATACAATTGAAAAAAAAGCTAAAAGGCAAAGCATAAAAAATAAGAACAAACAACGGAATGTGTGTGTGTGTGTGTGTATATGTGTATATATATATATATATATATATATATATATATATATAAACATACACACACACACATATATATACACATCCATATATTTATACATATATATATACACATATATACACACACACATATATACATATACACATATATATATACACATCCACATATTTACATATATATTTATACATATATATGTGTCTTATGCAATATGTTCCCCATCCAGCTTTTAAGAGAAGATAGTAGAGAGCATGTAAACCTGAGAGCATGCCTCAGTAAAAATCACTATTATTATATTAATAAAATCATTAATAATGGCAATTATATAATAATAATAACAATAACAATTATAATAACAATAATAATAATACATTTTGGACATTTCCTCTGCAAAAACAATTTCTTGCAGGAGGGACATTAAAGGTGAGCAGCTCCGCCCGTACATCAGCCTGATCAGAATCATACACTGACTACGGGCGGCCTGCACCCCCGGCGCCTGGCCGGCCGGCCGGCCTGCCTGCCTGCCTGCCTGCCTCTGATGGTTTTTGTGGAGCATCAAGGCGATGATGACCTGTAGCCCAGTTTAGCGAACAGAGAGCAGATTGTTGGTGTTGACCTCTGGTGGCCACTGGGGGAACTGCACCAGATATCAGAGGGTCTCTCAAGCGGTTGACATATTAAGTTTTTTTTGTTTTGTTTTGTTTTTTTACAAACTTGGGAGCGTTTAAAACACACAGGACTGCCGTGGGGGAGTAATTTTATATTTTTTTCATCAAATATTCCCATAAAGTGACTCATGTGTGCCCGTAATGAACACTTCCATCAGCACGGACGCAGTCACTCCTTCCTATCCATGTAGCCTATTAGATTATCTCACCGAGCAGCAGCATCGATATCATACAGTCAATACATTTTAAACAACAATTATATCTAGACTACAGAACCTGCACCCCCCCCCCCCTCCATTCATTGAGCGGTAATTATCAGCAGGGTCACTTATGTGAATGAGAGCATCAACCATTCATTCAATAAATCAATCCAGCAACTTTAGCCGGCGGTGTTTTAATGAGCCCCTACATGACAGGCCCTCCCTCACTTTATAGAAACAAGGCTGCGGCAGGTGTGTGTGTGTGTGTGTGTGTGTGTGTGTGTGTGTGTGTGTGCGTGCGTGTAGCTCACAAACCCCTGGTGCCTAAAGTTTGGCATTTATTTTACTACTCTAACGCATCCAGAGCTGTTGCATCCAGTGGAATCAGAAGGTAAGAGACACCAGAATGAGGCAGGTTCCTTCGTGGCAGTTATCACGGTGAGTCTAGTTATCAAGGAGAGACAGGGAGAGAGAGAAAAGAAAAAAATAAATAAAACGAGAGGCCTTCAATAGTTGAAATGTGCAATGAAGCAAAAATCCTTAATGAACATGAGCGTTACAAATGAAAGAAATAGTCGTTAAAATGTTCCTAAGTAATCATTGAAGTCAACATGTTGATCATACCTGGAGGTTCAAAGAGACAAGCGACAGACACGAGTTGACTAAATTTAATTATTTAAGCGCCTGGCGTAACACTTCAATTAAGGTAAAGTACAGTTGTTAACGCGGACTATATTATTACAGGTAATTATACGTGTCCGTTTTGAAGGCTCACGGGCTCCAATAACCCGGCACATGTCAGACCTGCTCCCTATAGCTGCAAAACCCGGAGGCTACGACACCCACAAGCCGAGAAAAGCAATCATCTCCAAAGTCAGAAACCTATTCAGATGAGCAGGCGTCCCGTGTACCTCCGCGGTGATCCGCACGGCGGCGGCGAGAGGTACTCCGGTCCTCCCTGGAACAAAGCGCCGCTTCAGGCCGGCAGCAGCAGCGGCAGCGCCGCCGGTGAGGACAGAGTGGAGCCCCCAAATTGTAGGCCTACGCCACTTTGATCTGCAATGAGCCTTTCTCAAGTCGCCATCGTGCTACTTCTTCCTGTTTTTACTTAAAAAAAAAAGAAGCTGGAAAACACAGGCATTCCAGCAGAACTTTTTTTTTTCTCCACTTCTCATATAATTTTTTTTTCTTCGGTCAAACGGAGTGTTTTCATGCCGAATCTACTGTAACTGGACGTGTGTGTGCGTGTGTGCGTGTGTTTTTAATATTGTGATGCACTGTGACTGCACCGAGGGCCACTGTCGTGTCCTCATAACAAGCGGGTGATGAGATTCCGGGCCCCGCAGGCCGCAGGGCTCCTCCACACACATTTAACAACTCGCTTTGATTAAAAAATATTCAGCCGACAACTGGACTCCATCTGACGCTGAGAAAGCTCGCATGTATACAGGCTTTATTTTGGTAGAGTCGAAATTCACAGGTGCAGTAGTGAAGTTATTCATATTTCTGGTTTTTATGCGTCCGGGCCCTTTTATTCGACTGCCAGAGGAACGATGGCGCGGGACAATCCCGACTCCCCGGGGATTAGAACACAGCACTGTCCCTCCAGACGGGCCTACATTTGTTTATGTTATCATTTATTGGATTCAGCGGGTTTTTTAGTGTGTGTGTGTGTGTGTGTGTGTGTGTGTGTTGAGTGCTGAACGGAAGTATCTGACAGACATGAGTTGATACACGTAGGAAAACTGTTAGTTACTGCAAACTGTGATGAAATAAACATTAAAATTATTTTAAATTTAAAGAACTCACACGGACAATAATACAATTATCGAGCCTACGATAGAAACTGCTAACAGACACATTATAAAATAAAAAAAACAAAACACCCCGACTCATTTTTGAAAATGACAAATCTCTGCTTGGACTAAATTATAGAAACACAGCCTTTATAGGACGAAAGTTCCATAAATATTAAATATCGTTTCCATGTTTCGCTTCAAGAGAAACCAAGTTAAACGCTTTTCTGCGGCCGGGAGAGGAAAATATTCTACATCGAAGTTTTCCAGTCGCCTCAGATTTTCTTTTATTTCTCATTGATTATTTAGATAAGGCACCGATACATTTCCAAGAGAAAAAAAACCCCCACAAACATCAGAAGCCGATCGAACAAGAAGATAAAATGAAATGAGGCTATAACGGGATAGTGACATCACACCGTCGCGACAACAACAGTCCGGTAAATGTGAGGAGGTCCCTCATCCTCCTGAGCTCAGCTCCTCACCGGGGAGCGCTCCTGCTGATGTCACGGATACAGGACACAGTCACGTGTCACCTGACAGGCCAAACACAAATTACCTCACGGATGCGTGATGATGACACCCGAGACCCCCCAGGACCCGCTGCTCCATCCGAACTACAACGCCGCCCCCTGCTGGGCAGAGGCAGGCAGTACAACTCATTCTGCTCATCCATTTTACACACGCACGCACGCACATACAACACACACACACACTCACACACACAAATTGCCAGTAACGGGGTTGGAAACAGACAAAACTGTTTCAAAACAAGTTGTATAAAATCGAGTCGCACGAAAATAAAACTGTATTATTTAAAGAATTTAAATTGAGGTCAACAGTGATTTTATTTTGTTTGCTTAAAAAAATATTAATTTTAAAGTTGTTATAGTATTTATTAGATAATCAGCTTGCCTTTCAATATTGTTTTGGGCGAATGATGTAATTTAAAAGCATTTACTGGTAGACTTCAATTTCATATTTATTACATTTTTCTATTTCATTACCTCTTAATAATTGTGATGTTTTAGGTAACAATACAGGAACCTACGGACTTATTTTCTATTATTGCCTTAAATTTTCTATTCATTAAAAAAACTCACTGACCATGAGAGTTTCTATGAGCATGAACTCTAAAGAGCTGCTACTCCTTCAGAGATTCATTGCTCCTGTAAACAGAAAACACAACTGTGACCACCAATATTGATGCAGCTGTAAATTCAACATCAAACCTCCTGTTATTTAGTGCACACTGAGATAATTATTATTATAAAGGAGGTCTTTATGGTATATTTATCATTCCTACTTCAGTGTCGGTGATTTAAAATGCTGAGTTAGTTTTCTACTTTCATATAATTCCTTTTCGGCAACTTTTTTTGGATAAAAAAAGACGTGCAAATATGTATCACCTACTGTATGATTACACGACAACAAAAAGCGTTGCATAAATTACATCTTTATCAACATTGTTTTTAAGTAACACAACTGTAGTCCTACCAGAAGTCCTACATTTTTTTGTGTACTACAATATGGTCCCATAATGGGTTTTCTGTCATTCATAGGGCACTGAAGTCATTAAAATTTTATTTCTTAATAGACTGTTATTAAAATGTATTAAAAAACAAATTAAAGACAATTACAATTAAAGTAATTATTTTAATACAATGTATTTGTTTTTCCCTGATAGTGACAGCCAGTCAAAACTCAATGCCAGTTAAATCTGCTCGGTGTAATTTCAAACAAAAAGGACCCAAAGGTCTCCCGTGAGAAAAAAAAAAAACCCATGTATTTCTAACTTTCTTCAATGAGGATTATTTAATATCCACCACAGAGGTGCTGAGCGGACGGGTCACACAGAAAGAAAAACAAAAACTTGTTACAAACTTGGAGAAAAAAAAAAAAAAAAAAGATCTGATGGAAGCATTATTTACCCGGTCGCAGCAGGAAACCTCCCATGTATGCAAGCAAAAGCGCCTCAGCTGGTGCAAGATTTGCAGCCCCTTTCGTCAGATGATCATGTTATTTAGTGGATTTGTCTGCACAAAAATAATGTTTCCTCAGACAAAAAAAGAGGGAAAAAGTGGAGGCTGCAGGAGGCCGGGAGCATGATTTTAGGACGAGTGCCAGGAACAACAAGCGTGGACCTCCGCTGCCCGCTCCTCATGTGGAATTCTGTCGGCTGAATAAATTGAATGTGCTTGCAGTCTTTGTGGCTGAAGTAGTGAAAGATACCGCAGATGCAACTACAGAATCAGGGTCTGATATCTGGAATCAGCCGTTGGATGTAAGATGATGACAAAACATAAACAGAGGTGAACAATTTCAGATGAATGATACGGAAAATGTGGCAGCAGCTATAAAACATCACTGGGTTTCAGCCACAAGTGTTTTTTTTTTTCTCGGTTTCAATCAGACATGCTTGATTTGGTTTGTGAGCGTATGTGCGCGCGCATGCATGATTGCGAGTTTGTCATTAATAGGCTGCACTTCAGAGGGAAAGGTAGAAATCCACCATATGTTTTGCAGCTGCTTGGATCTGGTAGTGAAGATCTAGACAGCATCTGTCACAGGCGAGCATTTCTAATCTGTCCTGAACATTAGGCAGAGAGCACTAAAAACCCATCACTGGCTGCACGTGCTGCTGCTCGCTTCACAATGTGCTTCCCCGCTGGCTCTCAGACCAAAACGAGGACACGAAAGAAAAAAGTATCACCTCTACAGATATTATTTTAACTGGAGGATTCCTCTCCCAAACTCCTTTCAGCAGAAAGCGGGGGATAAGGAAACAAGGCGAGGGCTAACAGGCTAGCTGAAGTTATTAGGGCCCAGCGCCTCGGGCTACAGGCCGGGGCTTTGAACTAGAGGTCCAGCAGAGCTTACTGAGGTCAAAGTAGAACTAACATCACCAAGATCTGCACTGAGGCAACAGTTGGATCCCCAAACCTTCTCATGAGATGACTTCTGTTTAAATACATTTAAACTACAGCCATCTCCATTTGTGAAAGAGCTTGGAGATTCACGTCTTGTAACGAGAGCAAACGTCCTCACAGAATCCCACTTCCTTTAGCTGCTCCCACATTTTTAAAATGGCTACACAACTGCACTTCAAGCTAACTATGTTTGCTTAACATGCTCAGATGAGGAATGTCTCTGGATATTTCAATTCCTGGGTTCATGCGTCTGGTAACTACCAGTCGGTCAACCTCACGGCCCCGTGAACTGACCCCGTCCTCCCTCTGAGGTTTGAAAGGAAAAGAAACCCAATTCTCAGGGGAGCGCTCCGACTAACAAGAAAACTGCTGGCCCGAATCTCTCAGAAGTGCTGTGTTTTCCCACTGGACCACTTTCAGCTTAATAAACATCTTAACTAGCCAGAGGTCCCGCGGGAGCTGCTGGGAAATCCTCTGGGCAGCCAGAGCTCAGGAGCTGCCCCTTTATTGCATCCAGGTGGCTGTTAAAAAATGCTAGCCAGCCATTAATGTCATATAAAATGCAAGTGGCACCTTCAGGGGTGGACAGGGTCAGTGCACCTGTCTGTGGACGAAAGCTCCACTTGCCCCCCAAAGCCCAAACAGATCTCTCTTGTATCACCGCAGCGGCACTTATGTTTGACTTTGGAGTGCCAGCATCCTCTAAAATATACACAGAGGTGAATCAACTTTTAGATGGTAATGGTTTAAACTACTATCCTGTCGTTTTAGTCCGGTGAATCTGGTGGAAATTCCAGCCAATCCCGTCCTGTTTGTCTCCCTCACAGGTACTGTTTATATGAGCGGCGGTGGCGATAGCGGCAGCGGCCTCCCTTCATCTGTCCAGCCTGTCGCTGTCCAAAGAGACCTAATTGTCCCTCAGGTTGTGGAGAGACCTGGATGGCGATTAGGGCCTTTGATCTGACTTGAAAGGAGTTAATTGATTTCTGTGTTACAGGCAGTGTTAGGTGGAAGAAAGGGAAGAAAAAAAAAGAAAAGATGTTTGCTGGTCATTTCACAACATGTGCCGAAATATCTCAGAGAGAGCAGGAGGGAGGGGATGAAGAGAGAGATCACCTCACACCCGACTACATCCCTGCTCAATTACAATAATTTGACTCACATGGGCTGGCCGCCATGGCAGAGGGAGCAAGGGGAGGGGAGGGGAGACGCCGCGTGGGGGAGGAGAGGGGATCCCTGCTCTGGGAGATCACTCATGTTACCTCTAGCTGGGGAAGATAGATTTGATGTGCTGCTCCCCTCTGAGTGCAGCCCGGGGGCTTGTTAAGGTGGCAGTGTGGAGAAGGCCACACATCTAATCTCCTGGAGTCTCAGCGGGACGTTTGATGACGTCAGCACGCAGCGAAGAAAGGAGGGACCGCTGGATTTCACTGGTACAGTAATGACTCCACTGCCTTTTATCTGTGGGTTTCCTGGAAGACGTGAGTTCATGTTTCTCACAAGCTTCTCCTTTCCAGGCTAATGAGCTCGAGCCTGTCCCAGCATGCATTGGGTGGAAGGCATCTCGTTTGGATGAACAATATCTATGTTTCATGCGTCTTCTTGCTGATAAAACACCAATCACACAAACATTAATGTGTCATCTCCTGCATCACCTGTGCTGACTGAGGGTCCAGGTCTGGTCTGGACCTGCTTTGACAGGCCTCCTGCCTTCACTCCCTCACCTCTATCTGTCTCTGGTCACCCCAGCTCAGGGGAAACAGGGCTGTCAGAGGGAGAGTGGCAGGCTAAGCCCGTCTTAACACAGCACCTCCAACCACCTCATAAATACAGGCTTCCTTTTCCAATTTCCAAGCGGCCCATCCACCTCTGTCTACATGCTTACACACCGCTCCATGTCATGCACCAGGGTGTGAGTTTAAAAATGACCACGGGACATCTGGCAGGCTTGCAAAGGGTGGGGCTTTGATGTGCTGCTCTGCAGTTCAGCTCAGCTTCAGTGAGCCAAATCCTGTGAGCAACACCGCGGCAGCGAGCGAGCCAAAAGTTGGCCTGGTAGGTTGGAGATAGTGAGGGAATTTAAAAGATGCCTTGAAACAGATCTGCCAGATGTGAAACTCCCAACAGCCTTAAATGGCTTCTTGAAATCCCCCCCTCCTCACACACACACACACACACACACACACACACCCACCCACACCCACCCAAATCCATTTAAACTTTAAAATGTGGCCTCTGAATGTCAAGTCTATTATATGGAAGAGTGAGTGGAACAGTGAAACCAAGTGTTGGGTGTGAGGAGGTGTGCTTCTTCTGTCTTTCTTATCTGGACAGTGTGACTTCCCCGTTTACTTCTCACCATTAACACAAACTGGTGATCGACTTCACCCTAAACACCACACGTCTGACCTGCCGATGAAACGTCACGCTGGCTCAGCCTGCTGCTGATCAGAGACACGCAACTGTGAAAATCTCATAATTTTGATATCAATTCTCAATTCGATAACAGTTCAAACACAACTCAATTCAAAACACACAAATTGCATTCGAGTTACTTTTCAGGTCTCAAAGGAAACAACTTAGGGAGGCACGATAATATCGGCCCATCACCAAGAGGTATCAGCAGATACAGCACTACATCCATATTTGTCCAGCGGTCAATATTTAGATCAACCCAGTTTTGCTTACGTTTCTCCTTCTTTGGTCGTCCAGGAAACAACAATAAATACGTATCATACTGCTGACAGGGTTTGTGAAGAGAATAATAAACGAAACAAATAATGAGAATTATAACGCTTAGTATTTACTGATTCTGTTTCTGAGACTTCTGTTAATCATTTTAACTGTTAGTTTGGAGGCTGTCTTGTGAGACTGTTTGCTAATGTTTTGTCAAATTCATTTAATGAATGTGATGGACAAATATTAAGATAAGATAAACTACCAGTAAAACCCAGTTTAGTCCAACAGCACCACGAACAGCAGCCTACAAAACAACCGTTTAAATACATCAACTCCTCTTTTAAATATTTTACAGAAACAATAATCCTCATGACAGCCAAAACCAAATCTGCCAGCAGTTTAATGTCTTTGCATGACTGCGGTGAGATTCATGGGCTTTTCAAAATGCTGTGTAAAATAACTCAAGACCTCTTCAGATTCGCAGGGTTTGAATGTATTTTTCGGAATTTACAAATTTTGAACATCATTTTAACTTGTTTTATCTGTAAATATCAACTAAAGTAGGTTATAGTTACAAATCAAATATCCTAAAAAAAAAACACACACTGAAGCCATCAAACACACTTTCTGGGTGTGAATGATCGTTCTACCATGGTGTGCATCATCTCAGATACACAAACTGCGAAAGAGCTTTGTTTTGGTGGGTTCAAGTGAAAATATGTCAGGTTACAAATAAAAGCTCTGCTCCAGCAGTTCCAGGCTACAGCCCACCTAAGAACCAAGAGCATACTTTTATTCTAAATAAGGCTAACTTACTGTTGTTTAACGTAAATGTTTCTGTGGCTCCGACTCAACATAAATGATGCAAATACGAATACACAAACAGGAATCCCTCAACCCCTTATGTGGTGGTGTTGCCCTTTTGTCTGTTATTAATCATTTTTGGGCAATTTCATTGTGACTGAAGTATTTTACATTTTCTGTGTTACTTTAGGTCTTTTTTCAGGAGTTGCTGCTGCTGCTAATAATAATAATAATATTATAATAGATCATCATTGGCTTTGTCATTTAGGATCCAGTTTTGTAGTATTTCTGAGTATTGTTTTACTATTACAGTACATATTACCTGGAACCAATACACAAGACTGAGAGAAGTGACACAGTTACCTTAAATAAATAATCATTCTCATCTCCCTCAACTTCTCTTATGTATTTTTGTACACAGCGAGAGTGCGCTAGTGGATGATGCAGAGTTAGCACTACCGTGTGACTCTGGGTACAGATGGCATGCAGCGTGTGTTTTATCCACAGTGGGGAGGAAGGTTGTCGGAGCCTGTCACTGTGCTGCAGGGCATCACTGACACGAATGTCACCTTCACAAAGGAGCGTGAAAGCTGTTCCCTCTGCAGAAGATTCCTCAGACCGTCGCTCTGATCCCAGCGGCAGAACAGAGGAGTTAACGCGTGCCCTCGTAGAGGGTTGTCATCTGCTGTGCGCTTCATTTAACACCTGTGAATACCAAAAGTCACGAGGGATTCTGGTTAGGAAGGGTAGATACCTGCGCTGTTAGCAGAATCGATACAAACTTAGCAGGGGGAGAGTCTAATTAACAACAGGGACATTCATCCAGTAACAAGTTTCTAATACTAATTACAACGGAAAAAAGGCGCAAATGGATTCTGACAAGTTAATTAGTTGCAAATGACACATGTGAATAGGAGTGAGAAGACGTTCTGGTATCCAAGTGTAGACTCTGCCTCTGATTCTACGGCGGAAAAGTTGCACGTCTGTGTCTGTTAAAGAGGAAAAAAAAAAACCAAACTCGTCTCTTGTGTTTAGTCACATAAAATACCAACAGACAACAAACAACTCAGTCTTTAAACCACAACTAGACACACACTAAGAGAATGACCGTAGAATCAGAGTCGATATTAACTTTGTAATAAATTTCACGTTACAGAGACAGATTTCCAGTCAGTCGTTCTACACGTTTTCCTAAATGAATGTGAAAATTCACTGTAGGACTGGGGAACAGAGAGATATTTCACGCTATCTAACGTCCCCTCTCCAGGACCTGCTGAGGTGGCTGGCGTGTGGGGTAAAGGCTCCAGTGTCCCAGGGCGCTGCTCAGTCTTGCTGCACGCTGCTCATGATGAACTCTGAGACTGAGAGATAGTCCCGCTGACATCAGAGGTGTTTGTTTGAGTCGAGGCTCCTTCAGGTTCCTCTGCTGTCCCCTGACTGCTACTGACTGATGAGTAAAATATGAGCCAACTTCACAAACGGATCTGTTTTAAGATATACATTAGTTTTATCTTCAGTGCTTTAAATAACTCAGATAAGAATGGTTTCAAAAAAAATCGTACAGGATAATTAAGTCAGAAAATCCCACAGCACGTAGTGTAAATATCTGTGCATTTACAACAATAATTCAAGTCATTGACCTGGAATCCATCATCGTACAAGAATTCCTTGTTCTTAAATTAAAACACAGTTTGTGTTACTTCAGCCAGTTCCTTCTTCTCTTGTCCATCAGTTTATTTCTTGCCTTGTCCTCCGACATCTTCTGGGAGTTTGGAGGGAAGTTACGCAACGATGCTTCGCTCCGTGCTGAAGTTGTAGTGAAACTACACAGGAAGAAGAAATACATGAGTGAGAACGTACTGTTAAAGACGAGAACATCACCGGACTGCATTAGCTGGGGGATCAAAACTGTATAAATATTACCAGTTATTTGATTGCCATATCTTTTTATAATTGAACAACGGATTTTTAAAAAATTGCACCGTTATTCTTTCTTTTGGTGGCTTGAAATACTCAAGTGGCCCCTGACACGGTTGTTTAGAGTGGGGTGATGAGGGGAAATGAACCTACACTGCCCCCCTCTGGCACAACACCGCCATCACTGTTCATCACAGGGAAGGACGTCACACATGCTGCGCTTTTATTGCATTAAAGGCAGAAAGTCTGTATTTTCTGCTTAAATATACTGATTCTAAACTAATATTTGACTCATATCACAAATTTAAATAAACCATCATGTAGACAAAATAAATATTTGACTAATTTTTCTGCAAAACCAAACTTAGAAATCAAGACAGGTAATCCCATTTTTCTAAATTCTATTCTATAAATCTATATAATTCAGGATAATTTTTTTTTTTTTATAGAGCACTTTTCAAAAACAAGTTCCAAAGTGCTTTACATACAGAAAATGGCAAGAAATAAAAACAAAATGCAATCATAACAAATATTTTGGGCTGAAACTAGAAGTATTTTCATCAGCAATCGAAAACTTAACATCACAATTTCCCAGAGCCCAAAGTGACGAGTTCATCCTGCTTCTTTTTATCCATTCAGCAGTTCAAAGTCTATTAATTTATGACATAATATGACAAATAAGAAGAGCATTCAGATATTTAGGAGTTGGAACCAGCAAATATTTAAATTTCTTCCTTGAAAAACAACTGATTATCAACATGGTGAGCAATTATTCTCTTTGTAAAGAAACCGAATCATTTTTGCAGCTGTACAAATGGCAGCTTTTAATTTGAGGTTAAGCCATTCAGAATTCAAATTAGTTGTATTACTGCAACACATCACTAGGTGATGCTGTATGATCACTGAAATAAGTTTCCAAACCTCCAACAAAAGCCACGATGCAACTCTGCCTGAAGCCGACTCCTCTCCATCAAAATACCAACTACCCTGATGTTCGTCCACTCAATGGGAAACTCCAAGTCCCCCAAAACCTGCCACATCTCATCAGGAGCCTGCGAGCAGTGATGAGATTCAGCTCCACAACACAAAGATTCAGCCTCAACATCTGGCACATCAAATAAATACTGCTGTGTATGTATATATAAATATCTGTATCTATATATCTATAGATCTATCTATATATCGATATATCTATCTATATATATAGATATAGATATATATCTATATATATGAATGTATATATGACTGTGTGTATGAGAGTGAGAGTGAGGGTGTGTGTGTGTGTGTGTGTGTGTGTGTGTGTGTGTGTGGATGATGGATGGGGGAATGGGGTGTTATCAGGGAGAGCATGTATCAATGTCTGCCAGTTTTACACACAGGCTGACAGGACAGTGACACACTAGAACATGGGCGGCAGTCACCCAGACGAGCCCAGCTTCATTTCCTGTCCCTGCTCCACTGCCAAAAATATGTGACATGTTGTCTTCATTAATTCCACCTCTATTTGGAGTTCTCCCTCTCACACCTACCCCTGTACACTACTCTCCCTGCATACATTCACATGGAACCACACAAACACACTGATAGCTCGCTACAAATACTGAAAACCCATCATACGTAGGTGCTAATGAAAATCTTGTCATGTGTGCGTACACACTTCCCTCCACCCGAGCGTTCTCCCTCTGAAAATCATTAGCCAGCCGCCAACAACATTTTTCAGCAGAGCAAACTACATAAAGACGTCACTTTAAATCGCTTACTAATTAACACTTAAAAAGACACAAATTAGATATGCGTGGCTAAAAGCAATTATAATATCCGCAAGTTTTGCGAGTCATTTGGGAAATGAAAAGAATGCCTAATTGCTGGAACCAACATCATCGGAGACATGGTTTAAGTGATGCCTGTTAGGAAATGCTCTTATCTACAACTGTGGCTGTGATTACAACAGTTTTCCTCAATTACATGTGCATATGTAGAATTCTAGAAAGTACATCTCTTTCATGAATCTATATTTTTAATGGGTTTAGAAATGAGGCAATTAAGACTCTGCTGAGAGCGCTCCTTGCTTCCTAAAGAGACGAGAGAGAAAAAGTCATTGCACGGACAGTGACCCCTCCTGGACAACAGGAGGAGATGATTTAGAGACTGGTGCTTGCACACTAAGGCTGGTTTTCTTAAACCTCAGTGTTGTGTTTTTTTTCTTTTTTCTTTTTAAATTATCACATCAGAACGAGCTGCCTGGAAAACTCAATTTATGGTGCAATAATGATTTAAAAGCAGTGCACATTACACAAAGAAACGGCATGCAATTTCTTTTTTATAAAAAGCGCTTATGTTCACCGTGTTAACGAGAAAATCAAAGCATATTTCTCCCCTTCTTCACCAGATATCACCGTGGGATAATAATAAGTGTAGAGAAGTAAAAATAACACAATGGTGAGGGATGTTTCCACTTGGAAACTAATTATCAAGCTAAGCTGTGACTTCATCCTCATCAGCCTGGCCCCGCCATTAATCTTGTGCTGTCGTCCACTTCACTAAATCCTGTGTGTTACACTATCTCACATTTACTTCATCAGCTCCAGCGCGGCTGTAATTAATGATTTCTCATGCCCTTCCCTTCCCTTCCCCAGCTCAGCTCACCATGTGTCCTCCTGCTAATCACACTCTCTGGAAAGGAAGGGAGTAAGGAAGGAAGGAAAGAAGGAAAGAAAGAAGGAAGGAGGCTAGGCAAAGAGGAGAGAGGAGAGGAGGAAAGCTGCCAGGCTCCCTCCACCCTGGACACACACACACACACACATACACACAATTAATACCTGCGCTGACAATGAGCTTCAATCAGATGACCATATGACAAGATGGCGACTCCGTGTGATTTGGATCGTATGTGACAGAAGACAGAGGCAGAGAGCAGAACAGACACCCGGTTTGATGAGGGAGTGTTTGCTCTGTAACACATCTCAAACCCAACAGCACCTGTTCTTTTACAGTGGTCTGTCACTTCCTGGCAGTTCTGATACCAAGATACCGTGCTAATGAGAGAGAAGGGGGGTTGTCACTCTCTTTAAAGCGCACGCACACACACACACACACACACACACACACACACACACACAGACTTGCTCTCTTTTGCTGGCTCTCACAAACACATGGGCTCTTAAGAAGGAGCTGCACGCAGGATTTTCTTCCTATGAATGCCTGCAGGCTACAGTGTTTCATCAGAAATGGGGAGGAAATTGGAGCGCTTCCACTTCCTCCACACGATCAAACTTTTTCAGTGCAGCTGATTAGAAACTTAAGAAAGCTAAACGCTCAGAATACGGCCATCATTTTGAACAGAGGAGCTCCAGAACCACTCGGGAGAGATGCTAGATTGAGCTGTTCGAGAGGAGGCTTGGGGAATAAAAGTCAAGTGTTTTGGAACAGGAGACGAAGCTTTTAAGAGAGAATGGCTGCCTAGCCAGGCCATGCTTTTATTCAATTGGGGCTTAGTGGAGCCAACAGGGCCTCGCTGTCTCAGACACTTAATTACAACCCCAAGACTGTTTGCTTTGCATTCTGGGCCAGCGGCGGCAGCGGCAGCCGAGCGTTGCAGCCTCTACTCACTTCCTCCTCGATCTCTGCCAGGGATTTGATCGTAATGCCCATTAAATTGACTTGCTGCATCTGAAATCAAAAGCATGGAGAGGAGGGAGAAGAGAAGAAAAAAAACACACACACACACACAAGAAACATGGCGGTTAGGCTCATGGCTAAGTAAGCATGCTTAAAATCTTTAATCCTCTCCCTCTGTGTCAATACAAACGGGGCTATAGTGACAACCGCCGCCAGCCAGCCAAATGGACTGCATTGAGCCAGCTCTGCCTGACTGCACGCATTCATCACTCAGTCTGGACCAGAGCAGGCGAAAGGAAAGGAGAGGAGAGGAAAGGAAAGAAATGACAAGTAAGGAAGGGAAGGAAATGAGAAGAAAGGAAAGGAAAGGACCAAATATCATGAGTGTGATGCAGCCTTTGGTGGCAGGACAAGTATCTGGTCTGACCCTCTTTATACTAAATGTAATTTTGCAATAGCTAGTATTTTTTATTTTTTTTTACCTCTTTGGGTTCATCACAGAACTTCTGGGAGATCATAAAGGGCACATCATCCAGGGCTGGAAAAAAATGAGGAAAAAACACAATATGACTTTTATACAAAAGAGCACAACTCCTTTTTCTTAAGTCTTTCAACAAGACTAAATGTAGAACAGTGGCGCTATCAACATCCCCAGGCTCTCCGGCACCTCCCCTCCTTCCGTCTTTGGAGAGCAGATGAAAGGCTTTTTTTTTTTTTTTATTCCGTGTTGTATTTGAACACCTCCACACTCTCTCCTCCAAGCAAGCCCTTCCCAACCCTCTTCCAGTTTAATTACGCTTGATTATTCCCGATTCCGTCTTGTCTCCGAGATGTTCACCTCACAAACAAAGACACACTCATACTAGGCACAGAAAAATGGAAAGAAGAGAGACAAAACGTTCACCAGATATCAAATTTGCATGAAAATAAGCCGCACTGTTCAGCTGGCAAAAAGTGGATTGAAATGAGGACTTGCCAAGAGCGTGGTGGTATAATTAGCATTTGACCAAACAAACGAGCTTCAACAGAGCTATAATTAAGCAGGCCTGTAATTAAGTGTATGCCCTTTATCATAATGATCGTGGTTAAAATGGTGTGATGGCTGCCAGTTGATTATTAATGGTGTAACCCTGTACTGCATGCATCCTGCACTGGAATCAAGGTGTCACGACTGTCAGGCTAGAGAGCAGCCCTTTGTTTATAAAATACATTAGGGCCCAAATTAACACAGGGTGACAGGGGACACAAAGCCCCTCATTTACAGACTGAAGGGAAAACTGCAGCTGCTCAACTTCATTATGAAACTCCAAAATCTGGAGGTGCAAAACTTGCTGCCGCTGGCTTCGACAGCAGCCCCAAATATCAGGAGGCCAAACTTGCAACTGGTGTTCTTTTACCCACAGTCCATCAGGGCTGCTGGCACAGGAAAAGGAAATCATAAATGCAAGCTGTTGATGAGTCATCGATTTGGAGCCGAGGCTCCTTTTGGTCCTTCCCGTACATAGAAATATTTCAAAGTATGAAATTGTGAAATATCCTTCACTTTGACACTTCACGGACTCGCTCTCCTTTCTTGGTTATTGCACAGATCCACGCTTGGGCGCCTTTCCATACGTGTGTGTAGTACAATGTGATCTTTGTAATCAAAGCATGACCCTCACCCGTACAACCACAAGAGAGCTTATTTTGTTTCTTGGCTTCTCATCATCTACCACAGTAAAAATGTAGCAATAAAAAGCTGCCAGCTCCTGGACCTCACTAGTTTCTATCGACCAAAGGCCCTTCATACCTGCTTTGACCCCGCCTCATCGTGTCTTTGATTTGATTGACAGTATACTTCAGATATCCAATCACAGTAACCATTACTCACAACTAAGAGATAATCACAAAAGGCAATATATTCATAAGAACATCAATTCAGCCTATATAGCAACGAGGAGATATGCTCTCAGTTTCCTTCACTGGTTCTACCAGTCGATGTGTCAACATTTAAGTATTTACCAGCATTCCAGTTGGCTTAAATACTGTAGGCATATACAGTACAAGCTAAACATCAATTACTCTATTCAACCCTGAAAATAAGAAAGGTTCTGCGAGCTTAGCTGCTTCTACACCGGAAAAGATGAGAAAGGAGACTGAGATACTCCATAAAATAGAAATATAGCTTTGCTGTTTTTATTTTGAAGACAAGATCACTAAAATCTAAAATAAATCATAAACCGTTAATGAATTTTTCTTATTTAAGTCTTGGAGTTCCTTATAATGGCGAGCAATCGAGGTAGCCAATAATCACGCCATTCCTGCATTACTATGCGGACCAGCAGAGCCAAGAGCACCAGGTGAGCATGATTGCTTGTTTAAGCTCATAACAACCAGTGAACACTAACATGCTACTGCGTTTCTACAGAGTTCAGTAGTGAGAACACATTTGAAACAACAGCCAGGAACTGGACGCAGGGACTGTAGCTGCTGATGGATCTGTGCTGCACCGACAGATGAATGTGCATCGCTGAAGGCCGGAGAGTTTCTTTATAGCTCAAGGATTACATTTAAAAGCAGATCTCACTCTGTATTCCTCCGCCATCTATACTAGAGCGACTATCTCACATCCAGACAAATGGAACGGTGCTGGAGATGACTTGGTGGTAAGAAATGGATAACCCAGCGCAGAGAAATCCAAAGGTGCAAAGGGCAAAGATAATGTAAATACAATCTTCTGACCAGGAATCCCATTATGAGGCATGTTGTAGCAGCTCAAACGGCCAGGCTACAGTCCATTAACTCACCAGTGTATTGCAGTGTGAGGTACTTATTTGGCATTCGGAGTGTATGAGAGCAGTCAATATGAAAACGTCAACCAGGATCTTTGCTACGATGACCATGATGATGATGATGGTGATGATGATGATGGTGGTGGTGGTGAGCACAGAGGTGGCGTTAAGTAAGGAGGACCCTGTGGCTTGAGTGATTGTAGTGTAAAGAACAGAGTCAGCACAGGCCCCGTGTGGATCATTGCCTTATTAATGGCTCCGTCAGGTGCGATGAGCAATGGCTGCATTGTCATCTCCAGCCCCTGGGCACAGATGAATGGCTGTTTCAGGGCGGGAAGGGCTCCCTCGTACGCTGGGCTGAGCACTAATCCCTCACTCTTCCATTGTTGGATGCACTGTCACCCAGGACTTCAGCAGTGCCATACATTGCATTACTGTGGTTCTAACAGACACGGCCGTGCATGCAGACGCACCTACACACACGCATAAACCACACCGAGTTGTGTTCCGACACTGACTGATGGAAAAATATGCGTGGGTGATCGAGCATACCCCATATTACCTGAACCAAGACTCAAAGGTAACACTTTAGGAATGTTGATGAACTTTTATTTTACACTTCACTAATTCAGCAGAATTGCATTGATCTCTGTCTGGTACGATTACTTGAGCGAATCCGTCTAGCACCTGAATTAGGTGAGAAGTCGCTAGTCGAGGAAATGAGCTGCAAGTGCGAATGAGCATCTATTACACTTTCTTACGTGTGATTAATGTATTGTTAGGCATCCTTAAATAAGACAAACTAATAAGCTCAAAAATAGGTTGGAACTTCATCTGGAAGCGCTGAGATTTCACATTCCAAACAAAAGGATGTTGCCTTTTCTCCCTGCGCAGCCAGGCTAGACACCGCCGTACCTTTCCTGTCTTTGAGACTCACAATTTTAGGCGGATTCTTTATGCAGACCATGGAAATGCTATTCTGGTTGCAGACCCAGCGCTCTGTCACCTCTGCAGATAATGGTGAGTAGATGAACAGAGAGCTGGAGGAGGACCCCCGTATGCCCACTCACAGCCCTTAGCCGCACTCTTGACATGAGAAATGGTGCCCAGGCCTGACAGCATCTCGGAGACATATTGTAGTTTATTTTGTCGCCCGGGCATGCCATCTGTGCCATTCCAATAGAGGGTGTGTGTTCAGGCTGCTGTGAGAGAGAGGGTGCGAGGCTTCGGGTCCCTCAGTAGCTCTGCAGCCACGGCAGGTCATTAGTCAAATTGCCTAATGAGAGAGAATACAAATGGCCCCCTACCCTGACAGGAGGAATTTTGGAGGTGTCAGAGCTCCTGACCCGTGCTATGAGAACAGATGATAGCGGGTTGCTATTTTCAGATTCTTTTAATGACTACGGCTCTATGAAACCCATTCTTTTCCTTTTTATCTTTTCCCCGTTTTTTTCAAGCCTCTTGACAGACGAGGATAGAAAAAAATTTCAATGTGTTAAAAATCCTACTTGCAAAAGTGGAAGTGTAACTTTTGAATTATTTAACTGTTTACTGGGGAGTCAATTAACATTTTAGAAAGCGTATAGCATTGGTTCTAAAATAGATCACACACACCCAAATGATGTTGAGGGTTTCTGAAATCTATTTTTGTTTCTGCCTACCATTTACAGCGTGTTTCCCCAGTCTAGTGTACCCAAGCTTCTGCTGCAATTCTCATGACAGCAAGTCAGTTACACCGTACTAAAATATTAATCCCATCTTACCCGAGTGCTCAAAAATGTAAACTAATTTAAATGTTTTTTTAATGCTACTGTAAGAGAGTGCGCCTGGCATCTGCTGGATGAACGTGTTTTTTTTTTTCCTACAAGCTGAGAGGCTGCACGGTGCTGCTCCACTCAGGTTTAAGAGGAGAAAGTAGAGCTGAAGAGAAGAGATCGGTCGTTCGACACAAACTTCCTTCTTCAATCCGAAATAAAATATTATTATAATTTGTAATAAAAAGGTGTGTTGGCTTTCCTTTGGATATGTTCACTCATTTTGAAAGAATATCATACAAAAGCCAGGACTCCAACTTAATTACACATTGAACTGTAACAAATTCATGAAATGAACTGAACTAAATAGAGAAACCCATAGAGGAGTTTTTAAGTCCGGGTATTTGATGCCAGTACTTTTTTCTGTTTGGGGATTAAAGCTGCATATGTGTTTGATGGTTGCTTTGACAAAAAAAAAACAACTTGCTTAAATTTAGTGTTGACTGAAAACTTGTATTTTGGCGTTTTGTTCTCATTTAGTATGAAGTGTGTGAGAGTTTAGAATTTACACTCTTTGTGCGGTTTGACTGAATTATAACAACGATCAATAAGACAAACTCACTCGTTTAAATGCCAGGGGAGCGACCTGGCAGGCACCTCAAAGTAATTTCAAATAAAAATTAAAAGTCAAACTGCCACAAGATCATAGCCTTTCTATATACAACTATTCCAATGCCATAACGTCGGTGTATTTAGCTGGCAGATTCACGATATTAAAACTTTTTATAACCAGTAGGATGCAAATGGCAAGCTTATGTAGAATGACCCACTTACTTTTCCATCTGTGACAAGCAGTCCTTAAAATCTGGTAGTAGGAAGGGAGCCAGGAGGCAGTCCCAGTCGGGCTCTGGTCCATCAATCTTCCAGAAAGTGGGCAGAGCCAGTAACACCTATGGTGAGTTGGCCGCAAACACTGCTGCATAACACACAGTGCTCCGAGGAGGTGTGTGTAGCGTGATAACTTCCCAATGCAGGCACTACAAGACGGGTCAGATTGTGTTTATATTAAAGGGCTATTAAGTGTAAAATTCTTTGCCCATTTGGCTTTTCTAGCAGTACTGGGGAAGCGCTGAGATTGAGAAATCTCATGAAATTAAATGCACAATCAGACTTTAATCAGCAATCAGCCTCACGGTGTCTTTTAAGACACTGCCATGGCACCGGCGTTGATCCCCAGCATTGATCCCCAGCTGTGGCTGCTGGTAAATGTGCAGCAGAATGTGTGTATAAATGGGGTGCGCCTCTCTGGACAAGTGTTAAAGCTGGCAGAGGGCTGACAGTAAATTGCATGTGCCGGATGGGACACAGCAGAAGGCACAATTACACAAATCCCCTCTTAATTAGCGGTTCTGTGGGCAAACTAACCCGTAATGATGCGATGGATGTGGCGAACCTCAGAAATCCTAACAAGAAACACTCACCAGCACTGGAGACTGGATCATATGGCCCTGGATGCCCTGCTTTATTGACGACTGCGGGATCCTTTTTGGTCAGCGCGGCTACAGGAGTCGATTCCCATGCTGCCCACCACCCCGAGCCCTCACTGTGCTACTTGCCCTCTGAACTGTGCACTGTAAAGCAGTGGGACCTGCGTGGTTGCGGGTGGCATTATTAAGTTCTCCATGCTCACAGTACCAGGCAATGTAAAGTGGCATCTCACATGGTGAGTAATGAACTGTGCCAGAGCAGAAGCAGGAGGGATGACAGCCAAAGAGGCCTCCTTGGCAGCCACTAACCTGGGCATCCACCAATTTATCATCCCCTAGAACCAATCCACCAATGCTGCGCTGCCATTTGTCATTAATTATGCTAATAAGGACACCATTACTCTCCTGGTGAAACAGCCGACAGTTATTAGTATAATGCATTTACAGTTTGATGCATATGCATTTGCCATTAGTTTTACTGGGTATTATTTAAAAAAAGAAAAAGATATTTTCCATTCCCTCTCAAGCTTCTATACAATGGACTTTAAAACACCCACTCTAGAATACAGCGCAGGACTTCTCTGTACACACTAATTGACCATTATGAAACAATAAAAGGACCGTTTCTAAAACCACATTCTGTTCCCTTCACCCTATCTCACACACACACACACACACACACACACACACACACACGGCCCCATCCATGTAAAAAAGAAAAAAGAAAAAAAAAGCTGATATGTTTCAACTTTTTCAAAGCAGACTTCATGGCTCTAAACGAATCAGGCTGAGCAGAACTGTTTAATATAACTTCTGGGAGCCCCAGATGCCCTTTTCCAAAGCGACTTCATTCCCAGAATCTCATTGTGCTTTCTAAATCACACCACACTATGTATTAGAAGATCATTAATTACAAACTTAACAAGTCAGCAGAGCCATTAAAAGATCTTTAAGGCATATTTGACCATAAATCTCCTTAAACTATATTTAATGACTGAATTTTTGTGAAATATTTTTTATCAAGTTCTAATTAGATGTATGATAACAAACCCTGCTGTACATGGGGCAAATGAGGGAGCTGTGACAGGCCCATCCATTGAGGCTGTCCACGTCTGGACACTGGAACTAATGGAGCACTGCTTCTATCTCAGGGATGGAGGGAAAGCAATGAGGGATGAGACTCCAGAGTCCAGTATGGTCTGCAAATGTAAAGCCATTTAAAAGTCTCACATTTGACTGTAATAAAGGTTCAAAATGCCGGAGGGCCTCTCGGCTGCGGCCAAAAATTCCATTACGATTCATTCAGAATTGATCCCAAAATAATTACTGGAACCATCACACTGGGATTGTTCATGATTTGCAACCAAACCTTGATAATCCCGAAGGATTTTTGACACCAACTTTTCTTTTCTGAGAAAAGAGTCTTTCTTCTGTAAGAGTCCAGAAGAACTTTGTGATTGAAGACATTTGCAGACCCACAGTCCTCTTTGGACAAGTAGTTTTTCTGCATGTTGGAAATAGTTTCTTTCTTGTAGTTACTTCCTGTCTTGAGTCCCCATTCTTCTTCTGTTTCTCTTTGCTCTTACATCCTACCTGTTTATCGTCTTCACCAGGTTCACCCATCCTTGTCGGCCTGGGCCCTGGTCCCACTATTTCCTGCCTTGGTCCCACTATTTCCTGCCTTCCCTTGTGTTCTCTCACGTTTCTTTAGCACTGCTGCATTTTAGCGTGTTTTAGTTATTGTCTGCTCCTCGGTTCCATCTGCTTATTTTGTCAACACCTTTTGTGTCACACATTCAATTTTGTTTTGTTCCTGGATTCCCCGCCGGTATTTCCTGTTCTTGCAGTAAATTTTCATGTTAAAATACCTGCTTGCCAGCTGCTGTATTCTGTGTTTGTGTCCACCTGCCTCCAGCCACATTCTGGTATATGGTCACAACTAATATGATTTTGGAGGGGGAAAAAAAAAAAGTCTAAAACAAAAACAAAAAAATCCCCAAAATAAATGTTATCAATGCTACCAATGTTCTCCATATATACAGCACAGGGAAGGTAAAGTTTCTTTCATAAATATAAGAATATTAACACAGGAACATGAAATGTCACCACCATGCATTTTGTAATGTGGTACACTTCTTTCACACAGAATGAATGAGATGACTGACTGAGACTTGCGGAATGTTGCCTCATTCAAGGATATTCCCAGAAACAGGAACACTTTGCTGTACCGGTGGTCCAGAACATCCCACAGATGCTCAGTAAGGGACATGACAACAGGGGTGTTTTTAGCTACCAGAGACTGTGAGCACAACCTAGCGACGAGTGTTATCAGGCTAAAAAAATAAAGAAAACAAGAGCCTCATCCTGGTATCGAACAGCATTTATATTCCTTGGGATGATCTGCAGCTGTGTCTGATGTCTATGACATATATAAACCAGACTATAATCCCCCGGGATATTAGGTCACTCTGCAGAAAGCATTCACATCAGAAAAATGCTCACAGTCCACAAACACAGTCAACAAAAATGGTTTTTCATCGCTTCTCCAATGTACAAGACTTCAATGAATGCTTCCATGCTTTAGCCAGTGCCGTCCCAAGCCACTGTGGGGCCCTGAGTCAAATTTGGGGTTTAGGACCACCATAATAACCATAATAACTGTTGTATATTGATATAGTACACACCTTCTGTAAATGTAATAATCCAATTTCTTATCTGTTATTATGAAAACACTCATTAAAACTAGTTCTGAAAACCAAGTAATATGAAGAAATAATAATCCGTTAAGAGATTTGGATTAAGCAGTCACCATGGAAGCCGATACGTAGTTTTCTAAACTTCCACAGCAGCACAAATCTCTCAATTACTATTTGGCACATTAACTTGAATAGCAGGCTAACTAGCATTCAAATATGTCAACTAGGTTATCACCAGCTAGCTCATGTATACACAAAAACAAGTGGATTTGAAGTTCAAAAGATATTTAGTAACTTTCCTCGAGAGAGTTTTCTAAAACATGAAGCTAGCACAGAAAGCTAACATTAGCCAGCTTGTGAACTACCTACTTGCCATTTCCAAAATCTCCTTGACACCGAGCGTTGTGGGATCGAACACGTGATCTTTTTTCCTCATCATCTGCCCTCTTCAGCCTTTCACTGGCGTCATCATAACAAACACCTGTATGGTGATCCTGCTTTTAATCAGCGTTTTAATAGTCTGCACTGACGCAAGAGATGGATCATCTTGGCAAACTAGAAATGCTTGCTAACAGTGATATTTAAATTAAAACTTTCACAGAGAATAAATCTTGGAGGTATTACTTAGCAAAGTGAAATAGCTGTAAAATGGTACGTTTAATTTTCGAACAGTTTCTGAACTACACGCCTTGATTTCAATAAGATAATTGCTGGAATAGATTAAGCAAAGAGCTGAATTAAAGCAAACGTTTGACACTGAAAAATGTACAAAGCTTCAAATTAGAACGTCAGTGAACATGTGCATGTGAGTTGACGTTAGGTGAAAATACGATTCTCCAGCTGAACTTCTCTCTCTGTTTTGTCTTTTGCTGACCAGGGGAATTAAGAGGCAAAATGTGGATTTTAAGAGCGCTCCTTTCATGTCTTGATGTAAGCTTTGGCATTACTTCAGACATCAAGATCTGTTTCATAGAAATCCCATTCCATCTCTACTAAAAGCGGGGCAGTAAATCTGCCCATACCTCCCCCATAACACTTCCATAAATGATTCATTCAGCTCAGTTTAGCTGATGCAAAACAGAATCGTAGTGAGTTGTGGATGGAGCTGAGCTGCAAGTGGAGGACCAACCCTGCTGCTTAGTAATATCATTAATCTCTGGGACAGAAAGAGAAGAGAAAAGAGAAAGAAGAGAACAGCATACACTAATAATAACTTTTGTGTCACTATCCAGAGGTTGCGCTTTTTAATCCCTCAGCCTAAAGAATTGTGTTATTCTAAAATATAACCCCGGCGGTGCAGAAGCAGTTGAGATCCATCACGGTTTGAGATAAGAGTGGACTGATCTCCTCCTCCTCTGCAACGCCTCGCCCAGAACTACACAGGAAGATAAGATGGAACTTTTGTTTGAAACCTGATGAGAACCCTCTTAATGAAAGTGCGGCGCCAAAAATAATCTTTTTTCTCCATGTTAGTCAATCAAGAAATGGTGTAGTTGGGGGGGAAAAAAAGAGGAGAAAGAAAGTAATTTTGCATAATCAGTGAGCACCATCTGGAACAATTAACCAAATTCCACAGAACTCAGAGGATCAGTCATATTGGCTTATTAAAGATCCAGAATTATACAAGTAATAAATCCTTGGAAAAACGAAGCGTACCCCTGCCTGTCATGACTATTTTAACTTCAAATACAGTGGAATACTTGATAAGGCTGAAAAGAGGAGATTAATATATGCAAATTATGTGGAGCATTTAAAAGCCCCCCAACAACCGTCTCGTTTTTTTTTTTTTTCTGTCTCTTATTACGGGGCTTTATGTTTTATTCATACACCAACTCACCTGTCATTTCATAAACTATAATATTATGAGGGCATTATTAAACAGCATAAAGTAGAGCTTTAATTGGAAAGCTCCATTGCATTTTCCAATTATTTGCAGCAAATTAAAAGCAGATGCACATAGTTTAATAAGAATTCTAATATTGTTTCCTGAAAATCAAAAATCACTGTCATCCTGCCAAGATATTTTGCAAACCCAAGTTAATTTTGAGCCTTCTATTTTCTTCCTCCTCCTCCTCTTGCGAAGGATGAATTGTCTCGTGTCTGTTAATTGAGGTTCCTCTAATGGATCGGGAAATAATTGCTCTCCATATTACGTTAGATCAGGGCCAATGTCAGGATTTATTTTTGATTAATGCGATAGATATGTAAATGTATTACCTTTTATTAGGTTTACGTTTTTATCAGGTTTATCAGGTGAAAACTATACACGACAGAATTAATGTCTCATCCCTTTATTTTAGACTATTATTCTGTTTTTTTTTACAACCTTTCTATACGTATAATCTTTAAGACACATTTCATGGATGCAAGTTTCAGTATCTTTAAACTATACTGTTTTTTTCCTTGTCTCTTTTTTTTTTGTCAATATATGACAGAGCTAATTGGCAAAGGGACTTGGCGTGGATCAAAGCAATGCTGGTGAAGAACAGCAAAAGGTTGAGGCTGCTATGAAAACTTGATAACTCTTCAAATGAGCTTGAACTGTCAAGTGAAAGAGGGATGAAAAATAAATGTGAATTAGGTTTTAATATTCTGGTAATAAATGTCAAAGCACCCGCACATCACATCTGTACATGATGTGACTGCAGATGACAGATTTCCCTGACATGTTACCTCTCCTCCCCTCAACTCGCTCTTTTTTTGTGTTGGGCTTTTTGTTTTGTTGGGAAGTGACGGAGGGTTTAATCAAGAAAGCAGGCAATTCATCAATCCTAAAGAAGGCGCCTGTACAACCCTGACAGAGCGCACATGGTTTTAGACCAACTCGAACCTGGCCAGCTGTCAGCCCACACAAACACACACGAGGACACACACACCAGAGCCACCACTACACTAACAATTAACACAAATAGGCTGCTGGCTACGACCTCACACTTGGTCTGCAGGCGATTGCGTTGTTAATGAAGGGGAGTTGCCTTATCTCACATTCACAGTGTGACACTGTAAAGCTGACGAGTACAAAGTCGCAAGCAATAACTGGAGAACAATCTCAGGCCATTATCTTCTTTTCTTTAAAACCTCATGAAGGCAGAAGGAAGAGGGCTTCTGTGTACTTTCAGAGGACATTTTTCTGGAGATAAATGATGACTGCTGGCGTGTAACGCTGCATACAGCGTACAGTATATGCATGTGCTTGGCTGTCACTCACGCACCGTCCCGACGGAGGAGTCGCACACCAAATGCCACAAACTATCCAGCTATGCGTTAATGTCTGCTCCTTCAAGGCCACACTTGTCCTGACTAACTTACAATATCACTGTCATGGCTACACAATGATATATTAATACTTTTTATAGTTTGTAACTTTAAAAGGGTAGTGGTGCACAAAAAAAACGCTTTAAAATCCAGATGAATTTATGTATGTAAATATTTCTTATGACTCATCATCATCACTATTCACCTAGAAGGCTGTCTTGTAAAGGCAGGGCATCTTTAGCTTGGGTGTTGCTCTCTGCTGGAGCAGCAGGAGGAATCCTCACCACATGGTGTCTCTCTCCAGCTGAATAAAAACCCGGCTGCCTGATTCAACCTCATGCAGCTCTCGTGCTCTTGCAGGCTGGAGCGCCTCGGCAGAGTCCCTGACTTGGTGGCTCTGAGGCTGTCATAGCTTAAGCTCTGCTTCTAAACGAATTAGCCTTTCTTCTGTTTTAGTCATGGAGTCGCTGTACTGTAAGTTGACTTGCTCCTTGACAAAGAGAAGGGAATCGCCCAGTGCAAGCATGCTACATATGTAAGTACGACGTGATGGATCACCTCTGACAGCTGTTAAATGTTCTTGAGTGTAATGCAGAGCTCCTTTGGGAAGTCACGTTTGCTCAGATAAGGAAAGCTCTGTACAGTAGTGATGAGATCTAGATGTTTGTAGATTGAGTACCAGAGAAGGTGCGCAAAAACAGTTTGTAAAAACAAACAGAAAGCAAAAGTCAGGGGTCTGTAACCTTGAAATTGGCTCCAACTCAGTTTAGCAGCTCATTTGTTTATAGAGGAATGAAAAAGAGTGGTTATTGACTTGCACTTGTGAGACGATGTACCTGTCCTGGTGTAGCTGAAACTTCTCTGGCACTCGTAGTCCAGCCTTCTGATGGTCCCCCTGCTGGAACAAAGACAAAAAATAAGCTGTCAATCGATCAATCAATACAACTGTCTTTTGTTGCGCATCATATTAAAAGTTGCCATGTGTTTTCGCATACCTCATTTACATTCCGACAGCATATACTGGCATATGTTAATATTTAGCATAGCAGCATCGAGACTCTTCGCTTATACAAAGGCTTTTTATCTAAAGGCAAAACAGAGCTCTCAAATAAAAGGCTGAGTCTAAAGAGGAAAAATATGGTAAAAGTTAAACCGTGCATCAACCGCCCGGGGGCTTGCACAGACCTTTAACAGGGGTTTGGAGCAGGATCTTGTTAAGTCTGGAGGAACTGCGAGATTCCATTATTCAAGGGAAGTCTGTTTTTTTTTTGTTTTTTTTCCCTTTACCATTCCATGGCCTTGTATTACAGAAAACAGCACAGAATGCACTTTGTGGGCAGTTGAAGTTAACAAACCATATAAGATTGAAATCCTCATCAATCAAGCTATCATGAATTACACCCTGTGACTCACCCCTACGGATCGATAAATCCACAGCAAGCAAGCGAAAGAAAGGAAGGAGAAAAAAAAATCACAGCTTCATGAGAGCTGCATAACATGACATGCTCCGAAGGAAGAATGAGCGGGAGAATGGCAGAATAAAACAAATGGGCTTATAATGAGTATGCAAAGTAGCTGGTGATATCATTAACAGGGGGATTGCTATGATTAGAGGACAAACAGACGCAATGAGTTTTTGTGTTTAAGCGCAGGTAGGCAGGATGCTGCAGAATCCCACTATACTATAAACAGCCCAGAAGGATTTTTGAAGCAAGCAGGTGTCAGGTTGCAAGTAATGAAGTGTGTTTTGCTTGTGTATCAGTATTTGGTAGTCTTACCAAGATCATCAATTATAGCTTTGGGAGATGTAACATAATTATTTAAGATATTTGAGGCTATGAACATATTCCGAAGGTGAGACCGTACAAGCTTTTGAAGCCTCGTCTCGTCAAATGAGATAAATAAATGCATTAATTTCCAGCAGGAGCAATAAAATAAAACTTCTGACTGGCTGTGGTATTTATGAGCTGAAGTCTGCAACTCAGATTTATTTGCAATGAAAGGGTCGACTTTCCTCCTTCCTCATTTACATTAGCATTTGGCCATGTTAAATCCAGGCCAATGGTGAATTTTTAAAAGGTTGGCATCAATCTTGTGGGAACGATTGCCATATTCAATGCCGACTTCTTTTACCTTGCAAAGGTTGATTCCACTGCTGAGAGAAAGGTATACATACATCTCTCAGGGATTGATAAAGTGGCGGGAAATGTCTCTTCAGGTGTCTGATCAATTAATACCCAGAGGAACCATCAAGAAAGAGAACAACGAAAACAAGCATTAACTTCAGTTATCTATTTATCTGAAGAAGTGTAGGTGGTACTTAAACACCCGCCGTAAAATGTGTCGTTAAAATGTTTTTGTAAAGGAAACCTCTAGGGTTTCTTTTCCCATCTGCTCGAAACACAAAACTGTCTCAGTCCAAATTGGTGATTTCTAAATACAATTTTAGCTACATTGGAGAGGCTAACATATGGCAAATCAATTAGACGGCTAATTCTTAAAACAAAAACATGGCAAGTGCATTTGCTAATCAACAGCAGTGTTGGGGCTCGCATTACGGTGGCCACTGGAGTTTTGACAACAATTAATCCTCATTTCAGGCAAGGAGAGCCATATTGACACATATTCCTAATTTGAATATTCAATTATAGTGTAGTTCCTCATCAAATTATAGTAAAACTGGGAACGCGGCCTGAAAGATTTACGCAATTACAACACAGATCAAGAGTCTTATGTTCCCATGAAATCTGTCCGAGTTAAAATCATGTTAGTGTGGCAAAGCGAACCGCAGCACCGAGGATTACTTGACAACATGAATTACGGTTCAACAGATTTTTTTTTTTAGGGTGTTCTTTATGTTGTACCATGTGGAATAAGGAGAGAGTTAAAAAAAAGAAGGATCGAGACGGAGAAGAGCAACCGGGAGAGACAGTGGGGACAGACAAGCCGTAGTCAGTGGAGAGGTAAGATGAGGATGAGGGTAATATCAGTGAAGAGCCAGAGCTGCGATACAGAGAGCTGCAAGCTCTTGTTTTGACACATATCCAGCCTTTCCCGTGACAACATCCCCACACCTTCCTCTATGTGCTGACAGTGCTGCTTTGTGGGAGCTGCTTTCTCACCCATCATTATCCTCCTTTAAGCTCAGTGTCAGGTGTTGAAAAGAGGATTTCTCTGAATTTGGTGGCAAATCACGGAACAGTCTGAGCCCATCAGATCTTAGCTGATCATTCGATCATTCCTGGCACAGCTCCCAATCCTTTCCCTTGATCTGAGCTACTTTTTGCAACTTTCTTGAACACAACAAAGTAATGAGTAACATTGAGCTGGAAAGGATTGTTCTTCCAACACTTCAGATGGGAGATCTGTCAGGCGACACACCGACAGTCACCGTCTCTTTCTCTCAAGAGTCGTGTGCGGTGGGAAGTCTTGGTTAACCAGCCAGCAATGTAAGCTGATACAATACTCCTACAGAGCTGCAAACTGTCACAGGTAGAAGACACGGCAATCCAAAATGTATTGATATGAACGCCAAATCTGACAATGACGACTCTCTAGGTTTCACATGTTGAGGAAAAAAACAAAAAAAAACAGCTTTGAGTTGACAGAAGGATATTTGGTCATGACATTTTTATCACGATGCAGTTTGATTTAAAATGTCTCTGTACATACTAAAAGCTATTATTCTAAGAGAAATGCCAAAAACCTTGATTCTGAGTGAAGCACAAGAAACTGCAATATTAGGACAGGGCTAATTTATGCCAGCAGTCAGCGTAGAGGTCAGATATCAGCCTCAGCAATGACAGATTTATCAGGAGAACAAATGGCACACGGTGGCCAGGAGAAGGAAGGAAGGAGGGGGACACTTTGCTGGACACATTTAAAGACTGCGCGGATGCTGCAGGTTTTTCACATTATGAAGTCAGGGAGTGGCTGATACGGCCACTCTTGACAGGGAACAAGCCCAAGTAGTTGACATCAGGCTGCAGCTATGAATCACGACGCACCGCCGTCGCTGGTTAAGATGCTTCTTACAAACTTGATCAAGAGACATTACAGTTCAGATGCATTCAAACACACTTAGTTTTAGTGGCTCAATATGGCATGACAGCCTGAGCCAATAACAAACAACTATTTCAGTTGTACTTCTTTCACTAATTGCTAAGAAAAACACATTTGATTTAATTTTTAGTGGGCAAATAAAGCAACAAATACCTCAGCCTTGATGTAAAAACTGTGTGCATCACATCATGATGCAACACCCTGCGGTTACTGTGTACTGAAGCTCAGTGCTGCTGAAAAATCTGATTTGCAGTTTACGCCGGTACACAACTACAACACACTCTTGCTGCCCGAGGCAACTTAACATTTGAGAGGGATCACTGCGGCTTTCAAAATTATCATTATCAAGGGTCATTAAAAATTTACACATTATTGACTGTATTTAAAACATCTTTTCCACTGACTGTAAAGAGCACTTAAATTTAAGAGGTGCTATTCTCCAAAGGCCATAAAGTTGTTATGGATAGCCCGAAGGAGGGATGGAGGAGAGAGTATTTTCTTGCTGAATATGAATAAAGTAGAGTGGAGTGATACTAGACAGTTACACTGCAGTACTGTTTGAGCAATCACGAGTCTTGAAGAGCTATTTATAAATCTCTGTGTCAAACCACCTAATCTGTGACATTAAAATTACTACAGAAATATTTGTAGCTGTGTGTCTAACGCACATGTAACTACACAGATGCCAGATAAATAGTCAAAGACCTGCCAGTGTCTAAATTGCCCACAGCCCTGTCCTTATGTGTCAGTGCATTATGGATGGAAATACTCTCAAAAGAAGACTCTCGAACTGTGGAATGAATTTTAATGTTAATACAAAAACAGCAGCCTGTGATCTCAGCAGGCATCGGGAGGGGGTGTGAGTTGCTTCGAGGTGCAATTTATTCCAACCTCTGAGCCGCACCAACTTGAAAGTGGGCTTCAAAAGAACTGAGGATTACCGGTAAGAGTTGAGAAAAGGCGCACATGGGCCTGAGCTCTCATCACTTCAACACATCAAAGATCACTGACCATCCACTTCCAAAATATGGGCAATTCATAGAGCTCTCTTCAGTTTGAACAGAAGTTCTACTCTGACTGACATCCACGGCTGCGGCCCGTTGTGGCTTTTAAGTGGCATTTACTCGGCTCAGCAAAGAACGGCAAAGCAAGGCACTTCCGGCTGGCAGACCCACCAGCACCCTGTGCCAAGGCTCCCTCAACACACCACCGCCATTCTGAAATGGTCTCAATTGTTTACTTAGAATTTGCTGTGGAAATCCCCAGTTCTTCATTGCGATAAATAATTGAGCTGTTCTGCTGTTGAGTTCTGTGCGAGGCCTGGGGCGGAGGATGCCCGAGAAGCACCAGCAGAGAGGGGACACACACACCCCAGCATGGCAGAGATCTTGGAGTTCTCCTCCCTTCCTCTGCAGCTGTTGCTCCCTCTCCAGGCGACATCTCCCTCGCTTTGTCTGCACCGTGCAGCGCTCCTGTCACCAGAGTCAGAGAGCGACCTGCCTCTGTCTCCCGAGACACACCACAACGAGCAGGACCTCAGCTCTCAGTGAACTCGTGTTCTTGATCAGGGGTTTCCTCTCCAGTTAGCTTGTCTCCCAGGTTCACCCTTGCTACCCTGCTGTCCAGCTGAAACAGCAGGTTCCTGAGGAGTGATCAGCTGATTGTGTTTTTACTGTAGAGCATACAACCAACTCCAGGGTCAATAAAACACAAAAGAAAGTAGGAAGACATGATAAACCTATGAAGTACTCAGCGTATCGCTTCAAGAAGGCTAAGTCAGACCATAATTAAAGCTGGAAGCGGTGATGGGCAGCTCCCGCACTCTTCCAGCACATTGCTGCATGTAGTTCTTCCAAGAGGGACGTGAAACCTTGCAGACCAATGCCTGCAAATATCACTTCCAGAATTCACTAGGATAGCACTAGCAGGCACTTACGGTATATTCTGCCCTCTGAGTCTGATGTAATTCAATTGCTATGGCGCCATCTGTTGGACTTTGTATGTACTTGTGTTGAAAACACTGCCCTTTGTTTAACATTAGCCAACTCCAGAAGTAATCTATGCAGTCTTGGCTTGTTACACTTAAGGAAGCAATGGCTGACAGTAATTTACTTTAATCTATGATTAAACTAGTTTAGTTTTGCTGTACGAGGTCTGATTTTGTTCATTAACAAATAGGAAGTTTTGTTATAGCACAGATTATTTCATTTAATAGGATTTACAGAGACACTTGAGAAGCCCAGTTATGTTACTGTATAGGTTGCCCAATGCATCCACTGTAATATTAATATGTGATTAATCCTCTCTTAATTCATTTGTTTATCATATACATTATGAAAATGAAAGAAAAGTCAGCTCTGGTTCCATACAAGTTAATAGTTAGTGTTCCTTAATTCTCTGTAGTTTCACTCTTTTCAGTGTCAAAGAAGTCATTAAACTGCAGAGACACCAAGTTCCTGACTAGTATCTCTTTAATGAAAAGGGGCTGGCTTGCCGTCAATCTATGTTCACATCTGCTACGGAGTTGTACATCAGATAAAGACAAAACAGTGTAATATTGAGTTCAATCAGATGTTTGTTGCATCCGACTCATTTCCACTAGTTGGCACTATGACTATGATGCCACCTCAACTTGTCAAGATCTTCGGACTGAGACTCTCATCAAGTGTGTGAAGTTTGGAAAAGATCTGACCATGTGGAGCACAGTTACTACAATTTTGTGTTTTATGTTGAAATATCAAAACTGGGGCATGGCTTTGAGGTAGCATGGCCATCGAGCAGGCGAAGGGTCGCTGGTTTGATCCTCACGTCCCCTGGTGACCATGTCGAAGTGTCCTTGAGCAAGATACTGAACCCCTAATAGCTCCTCTACTGGTGAACCCCACCTCTCGCCCAATGTCAGCTGGGATAGGCTCCAGCCCCCCTGCGATCCTTAACGGATAAGCGGTATAGCAAATGGATGGATGGACGATGGATATCAAAACTGGCCACCTAATCACAGTAAAGCCGTTCTGAAGGTGTTTCTGGCCAAGAGGTAGATCTGGTCGATCCACTTGGAGGAGAGCATCAAAGTATGAAAAAAAAAAAAAAAAGACACGTCCAGGTATGACAAGTGTACAGGTTCGTCCTTGGCCAATACTACACCCCTTCTCCTATTTTGGTGAAAAACAACCACATAGTTTTTGCGTGGTCTTGCTGACAGTCAGACAAATGCCACTGAAAACATGGCCTCCTTGTTGGATGTAATAATTTGACATTACCTTGCTATGTCAGATGGGGCGTCAGTGTTAACTGTGCTGGATGGCTCCTGGGGTGCCTGAAGCCGAGGAACATCTCCCAATCGATACCATATCCCCATGTTATTAATCTCTCTGTGCAAAGATGACAAAGTGACAGTCGTGAGAAAATGTGTCATTTCATATTGTATCAAAATATCATCATTACAGTAATATTTCCCGTGTCAAATATCTCACCCTATACAGGTGTAGTTAATGAGATGGTACTTGGACTTTGCTACAATCTGAACGTCAAATACAGCCACCTCAGCTGCCGCACGAGGGCTGACCTTCACACAGAGCCTCCTCTTCCTCATGGCAGTTTCCTCTGAGTAAGATACAGATGACAGCAAAAATTGGTGGTCATGTTTTCAAAATTTGTCTTCTTTAAGTTTCAAGCTATAACCATTTCAGCTGACATTTCAAACCTGCCCTAGAACTACCTATTCACAGGTTAAGTGTCCACTTCCCTCAAAATAAGACCGCTCATATAGATTAGAGAGTGGCTTGCTGAACTCTACGGAAATAATTTGTCAATAGAAAGCCATGAAATCCACATGCATTATTATAATTTTTATGATTTTAGTGGATAAAATGACAAAGGCAAGTGAATCTTCCATCAACTTTAGTGTTCAACAGGGATTTAAACCAGATACTCTCGGTTGAAACGCATACATAATGTCATGTGTTGGCTGGATTAAACATGGATGCACATAAAGTAATAAAACATTAAATTACACAACAGCCAAACAAAACATAATCTCTTTTCTTCATTCTGGCAAAAAAAAAAAAAGAAAAGAAAAAAGCATTGCAATGCTTTCCTATATTGCATCTGTGCCTTGCTCATTTATTTCCCCAGCAACACTTGAAAGTGCAGCATAAATGCAATGATAATAAAAATAATAAACAAGCTGTCCTCACTCCCCACACCAAAATATTATTACATTTCCATGGCATGGATAGTGAAAGGGAAATACATAGCACTCAAAAAGCACTAAAGCATTGGGGAATGCATTTCATTAATATTAGATAACCCCCATCCACTCGCCCTCTCCCCAAATAAATACATAAATAAATAAGCCCCTCATAAAGAAAAGCACAGCTCCAGCTGAGATAAACAATGACTCATGATTCTCTTCTCTTGTACCTCCGGGGCAAAATGTTTATTTTATTCCCACAGTCTACCATAAATTAAGCTAACCTGCACCCATAATACATTCACTATCTCAAGCAAAGCTGCCCCCAAGGACCTCCGCGTGAGCTGGTCGAAGAGGGAAAAAAACAAGAAGAGGGGGAGCCTTGACTCTTTACTTACTTGTGTCTATTGTGTCAAGTACAGGTGTGAAGCCCTCCGGCAACGCGTCCTTAATGTCAGTCAGTTTCATGTCCACAACAACGTCAGGCCCCTAAAAGAGAGAAAACAGCCCAAACATTTATTCAAATTCAACTTCTGAAACAGAAAGAGAACAAGAAAAGCAAAAGGTTAGTCAGAAAATGTAGAGATAATAGAGTCAATGATTTAGTAAAAGCTCGTGAAGTCTCTAAAGACAAGGGTTGACAAAATAGCTGAAGTAATTACTCTCTAACAGCTTTTTTTTTCTCGGTGCGAGAACACATCTGTGAACTTGTAATCATTCTCAACCTTTTGGTGAGGAGCGGTGGGATGATGGGAGACAGAGGAGGCAGGCTGATCAACAGAATGGGGACGCTTAAAAACAATCAGGGACTGTGTAGTTGACATTTTCAAGCATGACTCTTCCCTGCCTCCCATTACATTTTCATTTTTTGCCATAATAAATTGCAATAATACACAGTGGCAGCAGAGAGTGGGCCGAGCCAGGCGTGACTTGATGCGTCCGAAAACCTGGATTCCACTGCTATAGTTGCTCGACAGTCATTACCATTAGAGACATTTTTTATTCATAGTTTTTATACCAACTTAAGGAGGAATATGGATGAATGTTATTACTATGCATGGAACCTTTTTTAGCACTATCCCCTTTTGCTGGGGATGATTTTTTTTCCCCATCAGGTCCTGACAAAATGGGCTATCTACCTCCTACCTAGAGTATGATAAATCACAAACTATTTACTTCCCTCCACATAATTCAGGGGCTAATTTTACAGAATCTGTTTTTGTCATAGACAATTAGAGTGGGAGCTCCATTGACTGGCAGACAAAATAGCCTTTGTTGATGGGTCTGTCATGTTTTATTTGTGTCAAAGTCTTTAAAACAATGTGGACACACATTTTAAGATAATATACAGGAACTAGCGGGAGCCTATTTGTATTCTATATGCTAAGCTACTGTCCAGATTGAGCTCAGGCACAGAGCAGCCGCTGCCAAGTTGCCTGGATTTTAGAGGACATACTGTAGGGACGAATGACAACACTTATAATTTCATAACAAAAATGCAGACATTGTTTACAATACTAGCTGCATTATCTCACAGTTACACACGGACTGATTGATAGACAAATAGTGGAGATCCAGAGGTGCAAATCTTTTTTAATGTGAGTGATGCAATGTGTGTAAAAAATAAACACAGATGCATTTAAAAGAAGTTCTGCTGATACTAAACAACAGAATCTGGATCAGTATGTGAATCGGCACCAGCATTCAGGCGTCCTGATCACCTGATCACATTTCAGTCTGATCCAGTCTGTGTTCAGGATAGACAGCGGATATAAGCAGCTGAATTTATGGCCACTGACCGGCAAGCCAGCAGAGATGGAAAGAACATTGACTTGCTGATATAAGAGCTTTCTGAACAACCAGTCTGACAGCGTCTACTGTGGTGCCATTTTCTGGAGTATAGGAGCAAGAAATACCAAGAGCAGAAAACATATTATACCAGTACTAAATGGGCTGTTTGTATTGTTGAGCATTGATTTCAAATTAATCACCTTTGTTTTGAAGCACTTTTCAGACCTAATGAGTTCCGAACCGTTCACTTGGGTCATCAAGCAGGGGTTTGCTCAGTCTACCAACCTTGACTTACAAAAGATGCGGTGAAACAAATTCAACAAACTCCCATCAGACAGGTAACTTCAGGTGAGAGTTTCACAAGACAACAGACCTTATCCTGTCTCATTTTACTAGATTTATATTTTTGTTACATTTGAAGTTGTCCGTCTTTTTAGCATTTTAGGATTCTTTGGAATTTTATTTCACATTAACATTCTCCTGCTATGCCTCTCTGTGATTTCTGTTGTGAGGCACTTGGAGCTGAATCCTATGTTATGAAAGGTGCTCTAAAAACAAAGTTTCTGCTGTTATAAGTGCGTCACTCTCAAGAATCACTGTTCTCTGCAGGGACGCTGTTGATTTAATAATTAGGAATAGTTCAAATGCAGCTCATTGTTGTTTCATGAATAAACATCAATAATATCCTCTGGAGGACCAACAACATGAAAAATATCTCACTGAGGTATTATTCATCTTGAATATGCATGCAAATCCATTATATGTAAAAGTTCAGAGCTACACTGCCAACGCTCGCCTTTTTTTTAAATGGGATTTTCACTGATCAAAGTGCAAAGAGCATTAAGATATTCTGGCAACAGAAATCTGCTTAAACAACCGCAGGCAAACAAAAAGGTGCTGCAGAGGAGGTATTGGTGCAGGATGCATAGGGGAAGGGAGAAGTTTACATTCACACTTACAGTTTTTCTGGTGAAACAGAGGTAGCGAGTGACCTTGGATTTGAATAAGCCGTCCTTCCACAGGTCGGCGTCAGAGCCATCTGTTGTTTGTGCAACCTACGTGAAAAAAGAAAGAGGAAAAAAACACAGGGAGAGAAAAAAAATGCAGGAGGTGGGATAAAGTTAATGTATGTATGCCATGAGCGTGTTGCTTTTGCCTCTTCCCTTGCATACTAGCCTTAATTAACGCTTGCCTACACTAGCACTCCATCTCATTAGTGCTCTGCGTGGGTAAAGGAGTCTTAGCCTCCAAAAAGGTGGCTAAAAATATCATCCCTCGAGACCAGGCTGATTAAAGATGTCCTGACAACGATCTGCTGTAATAGGGAAGCCAAACTTCAGCGTGCTTCTGAGGGGAAGCAGGGATTATATTTTTTTTGGGGGGGGGGGGGGTGTGGGGGGGGGGGGGTTGGCGGAGTTGAACGTATCATTTTAAAAATCTGCTGCAGCATCCCCTGAGTGAAACGCCAGTAAAGTGAGAACACTGCACATGTACGTCGACTGCTCCACATCCTGTGATTCATTCCAGTATTAAATGAGACAAGTCTTCTGAGAATAAATGACTGAGGATCAAATGCAATTTCATGGGTGTGCCAAAATAGGTCTAAATCCTTGTATATAAGCTCATTCGTAGCTTTAAAAGATCAACAGTCAAAAAATAGATAGTATCATATCGGAGGCTCAAGGTCCTACACTCCATTGCTATGTAGATGTAGGTGTGCTGTGCAGAGTGATAAAGCAAAATATCACCTGCGAACTACTCTATCGTTCGAGCAAATATGCTTGGCTGAAGCGTCATGTTCCATTGGCCATCATGTGAGAATCACCTAAATAACTGCCAGTGTTATTTTCTAAAGGGATCCCTTACAAAGAGGAGTCAATCTAATGAGGTTCATTCAAATGAAGAAGTCATAGATCTCTGCACCCACCCACACACATTACCCCCTTGACAATAATGATGAATGACCCCGGTGACTGGGTGGGGGGAACGTGGCATGAGGAGATTCATGCAAAACCACCACTGACTAGATGGGATGAGAGTGGAGACTGGGGGGGGCAGAGATAAATAGTGGGGTGAGGGAGATAGGAAGAGCATCAGATGAGCAGGGAGAGGGATGGCTGGGTGTCACCAACAGCAGTTCCATGAAAGGTCCCAGAAGGAGCCTATACATCACCAGCCTCCCTCTTCTTTACAAGACAACCCGTCTCGGCCACTTTTTCCAGGTCAGTAGCCAGCGCATCCTGTCAGCGTAAACAAAGGGCTCGCTTTGTGAAACCCAAAGTCAAGTTGAGGAGTAACGAGGGCATGGTCCTCTTAGGAGGCACCTCAGGCATCATCCTGCCACAACAGCCGCCGGCAGCAAGGATGCGACGCAGCTTGAATGTGAAACGCCAACTGCTGAGCCAAAGTGGAAAAGGCATGTAAAGCCTTAGTCGCGCTTCCCTAAGACTCTCTCCTATTGCAAGGCTCTATTATTCCAAAAATTCAATCAATGATAACAGATGTCATAGCTGTGGTGTTGAAATCCCTAGATTTAAAACACAATGACAGATTCAACTGCCACTTCCTAAACTCTCAGGTGGAGTGATCTGAAAGCACACGCACGCTGAGGAATATTTTTGTGAAGGATCTCTTGAGACACACAACGTCTTAGTGTGAAGCACAGCTGTAAATAAAAGAGCATAAAGGCATACAATCAAGAATCTCTAGAGAGGGAAACCACCTGGGGAATACATAAGAGAAGCACAGGGAAACAAACCCATTTCTTCAAAGAACTGAACAACTGGAAAGAGAATTCTTCATTGGATTTTATCTCTCAACCGACTTCTGACAAGAAATCATAGAACTAAAAGTGCCAAACCTTTGGCTTCCAGTAAGAGCTTCGCTACCTTGGAAGATTGATTAAACTCTCATGTCGCTGTATTAGGAATGAGAGCCAGAGGACAATTAGCTTAGCTTAGTTCCGCATAAATACCGCAGTCACGACTATGGGACGTCACTGTCCTGGCTGTTGATTCACATTTGAAGAAATTAAATCACTGTTAATCATAAACCTTTCAATCACACACATTATCTAAACATGAAGATAGCAGTCTAATATCTGCAGGGCAATATCAGAAATGTTAGTTTTTGTCTCACCCAGTTGAAGCGACACGTCAATGTTTGATTGACAGTAGCTAGCAGGCAGCCAGAGTCACAATGTAAACTCTTGGAAATGGAGACAAAACTCTGCTGTGTCAAAGCACAGCCTGTACAAAATGAGTGGACGTAGCCAGCATGACAGCGCTTGGTTTGTGGGCTTCTCCTCTGAAACATCCAGTTTGTGACCATTGATATCTTGCAGAAATCATACACCAATCAGCCAAAGCAATAGAACCACAGGTCAGTTTTCTACCAAGTAGATAACAGCCTTACAACAAATCTGTTTCATGAGGATCACGTTTTTGTTTCTTACTTAAAAGAAATAAAAATTGTTCCTCCTGTTTAGAATGATAAAAATCTAATTATTTACGCAAAAGGAGTGATTTTTTTTCTCTCGTCATTACTTCGATGCAAGTTGGTGATCATGATAATTCAAGGCCAAAAATGCACTTAGAAATTCTCAGAATTCCCCTAATAACAGCAATCAAGGGGTAAAAATTTCCCCAAGATTCCAGAAAACCAAGCAATAACAGATTGAATGATAATAATAATAATTGGAAACAATACTCAGACCCAGTGCTGTTTAAACTACCTACATTTCGTGACCAACTGACCATCTTGGTTTTGGTAGGTAACTTGTCACCGATCTCAACTGAATACAATATCAAAATAATTAACAGAAGAGAAATTTTGTATCTGCAGCCAGGTTCCTCTCAAAAGTGGGAATTCAGGAAAGTTGAAATGGATGACAGTCACAAGTTTGCTAAACATTTCCATGGTAACCGCCCTGTTTTTCTTCAGAATTGTGGGGAGCCACATAGATACCATGAGATTGCTGGTAAAACACCTGGGTTTTTGTAAAACAGGGTTCCAGCTCAGCAAAACTATGGCTTCTAAAGGAGCAGGTACCATCGTTGGGGGGGGGGGGGGGGGGTGTCAAACTCGGATGGTTACAACATAATGACTAATAATTAACTCCTCTTTGGAGAATGGGGATGGGACTTTCACTACCTCACTCTAGAGCTCTATTACTGCAGCAATTTATATTGCTTGGCTAGCTTTTCTCCCTCCAGTGTTTCTTCTCAGCTAAGCTACGCTAAGCTAAACTAAGCTAATTGCCATCTGGTCTTAGCTCCATGCTCAATGCAATGACATGAGGGGGGCATCTATCTTCTGTAACTCTTGGCAAGAGATAAATCCGGATATTTTCATAAACTACTCCTTTTAAGTGCAAATGCTTCCTTCTAACTGACAAGAAGCCAGTCCAATCAGAAGCTAGAACGATGTTTCTTCAAATAAACTTACATTCCAGCGAGGGGTTTATGAGGGTAACATGTCATGCGAGTTTGAATTACACACACACACACACACACACACACACACACACACACACACCTTGCTCGCGCTGCCGGGAGTCTAAGTGCGCGTGAATATGCCTGGCGTTTGATGTGGGGTGGCTGCTGGTGCTTCAGCAAAGCTGCTGATCCCAGTGGAATGCTGTTTGATCTGGGCCTGTGCTCTCTTCTGTTGGTACAACCTGCTCAAGTTCAGAGATGTGAACACACCGCATCAGAGAGCAAAAGAGTTAATCAGCCCTTTGATCTGCTCTATGAACAGTGTGATAAGTGTGGTAAGCAGTCAGTATTAAGGAGGATTCTGAAACGTAGCAGGGTAAAACAAATCAATACAGTGGAATATCCTGAGACTCCCCCGTTTCAGTACTGCATTAATACACTGAGTTGGAGTGTTGGTATTTGTGCTTGTACTTTGACTGGACTGACGAAAGACCAAACAGTGGCATTCAAGGGATGCTCCTGAAGATGGGACAGTCTGAAAGGCCTTGAATTACATCATGGAAGCAGACTTGTACTTGTACTTTCTCCAAGGGTATGCCTTTCATGTGATCTGATAAAAAATTAAAGAATGACTCAGGAACAAAATGTGGAACAGTTCAACCTGAGGGGACATGATGCAATCCATCCACTACAAAATTTTGTCCCAATCCAAAACCTTGGACCAAGGCATTTGCTTGTTTGGTATACTTGTTGGGAGAGAAGTTACAGTGCATTGGGTGGCATCTGCCGTCGGACTTAAATCATTCTTTTTTTTAAAAGAATATTGTGTTTTTTTAATTTCATGTTCATGACCTTATTGGCATGTTTTTGAGTTCAGGAATAAAACGTGAAAGCCAATTTTTGTTTTCTGTGAGTTGATAATGTAAATGTACTTTATCTTGTTACTGGACATAAATCATGTCATATCACACAAGGTTGTTCACACAGTCAATATAATATTTTATGGTAATGAAGCTTGCAATTTACACCCCCACTTGTTGAACCGAAGTGGTGATCTAACCAACCAAAATAATGAATCAGACATTTTAAAAACACTTAACTCCACTGAAACTGTAAAACCAGCGTGAGGTAACAACAACACGCATCTTTTTTAGGGTGTCTACGAGAGGGGTTATGACTGTTGCTTGTTTACAACTCTCAACAATCAAAGATGGCAGCTCGCCAGCTACCATATTTGCAACTTGAAGAACAAGTTAAAAATCGTTTTTCTCTGTAAAGCAGCCAGAATCCCCCTTCATCCATATGCTGAGAGGAGGAAATACTTGCAGAGCAGCACGAAGGCCAGAATTTGAAACAATACTACCTAATACATGAAGCGCACAAATGTGAGTTTACACTATGACCTAATCGTGTCATTACCTAAATTTACATGTGAAATTTTACAAAAGCCAACATGTGCAGCGACATGAGGTGATATAAAAATCTTTGTTCTTGTGGAAGTCTGGTTAAATGGTGTTTCTTAGAAGCTCTACACTTCTTAAAAACATTTTTCGGAACCAAACGGTAATTCTGCTGGTGCACTACAAAGCAGTTAACTGCCAGTGACTGGCTTTTAGGCCTCCAGTTCACGCAGACTATTTGCATATCATCAGTAATGTACTGGCGCACTGGAGCAGAAGAGGAGGAAGTCTGATAGGGGTTTTTTTTGTCACTACCGTGTGGTGTGTACACAGCTTCCCTGCCAGTGGCTCCGTTCGGATGCCAACCTACCATCATCTGCAAGAGATTAGAACAAGATGGGTGTGTAGGGTGGAGCAGGAAGAGATAAAGACCGGGGGAAGAGGAGGGAGGGTTTGCGGGTGCAGGGTGAAAGCAACACTGAGAAGAGCGGATAGGAAGAGAGTAAGAGGAAGACAGACTTGCCCTTAAGCTTGTTTTGTGCTTTGTTAAACTCACTCTGTTCTTTCTCTTTGCAAGTATCCCTTCATAAACTAAACCGATCCACATATGTAGCAGGTCTTGCACCACTTCACGACTAAAACATTATTTCGAGAGCATGGCGACAGACTCAAAACGATTGTAGTGATCATCTTTAAGCCTCTGGAGTGTCTGTAATACTGGCGCCACCATATCAGGAAGCCAATCCTCCAAATCATCAAAGTAAACTTTCTGAATAAGTCATCTAACAGTTTTGACTAAAGAAAGCATAAATCACCTTGGACGACTGCCAGCATCTTACGCCAATCATATGTGCGACCAAGAGGGGAGGAGACAACAGAAGGATTAGAAGACACTGATAGTGATTTTGGACTTGGGCAATGCAATAATCCTGGAAACAACATTTTGAAATTTTTGGGTAAGAGTCTCACAAGGGTGAATAAATTATTATTTATCTATTTCACCTGTGGCTTTTACAATAAAGCTGCAGAATAATTTATAGTTTTAATCCTGCCTGTGTTTCCAGTCTCCCACAGCTCTGAATGAATACTCACAACAACGTAGCCGTCAGGAGCCTTGTTGATTGAAGAGAGCACTCCGACTGCGGAGATCGGCTCCATGGGCAGCTGGATGCTCACTTCAGACATGTTAAAGCTCTGTTGAAAAAGCAGAGGAGCCTTAACACACAGTTTTATTTCCTCTGAAAATGAACTTTACAGACATTATGAGATTCAAAGCGATATTTGCTTGCAATAGTTACAGTGTGGTGCAGAAACATTTGTGTGCTTTGGGACATAAAAGAAAATTAAAACTGCAATTTTCAATCTGACGTTGACAAAATACACAAACAAACAAATAGAGGATAGCATCCTTAAGGGTCATTACATGGAGAATGGACAAGGTTTTTCTTGGCTGAAATGACCAGCACGCCACAGTATTGACTTCTTGATGAGCCTTATTAGGATCCAGAAGAAAAATTGGCCCTCTAATCCCAGATCAAATGACAAGTGAGACCAATGACAAAACAGCATTTGGAAACCACCAAATGACTTCACCAAATCACAAATTAGAGGGAGGGATCACATATTTTCAAGGAAGTCCCAATCAATTGCTATCTATTCCTGTCTAAGGGAATTTTGGCCTAATGGCTATGGAACCCTTTTACAGGGTAAGTGGCTTTGCAAAGGTTCCTGACGCAATTTTATTAGATTAACTTTAAAGCATTCTTGTACTAACTGACAAAGTTGCTGCATTCAATCTTGATGTTTGCAAAATCTATTGCAATTAAGCTGATCAAATTAGGGGATTTAGTCCAGAAAGAGCTGTCTCTTTAACAAATGTTAGATAGCCGAAGTTATTCAAATGAAAGAGGAGGGCAAATTAGCTAATAGAATGAAAGATCTATTTGGAACATGAATTTGTCCAAAATTAGCTTTCTTCCTCCTCATCCAGGAAGACCAAAGCCAAATCCACTCATATTTATTCCTGTCTGCAAGGAAAACGTCGCTGTGTATTCCTTTATCTGCATATTGGTTGAAGCTGCAGTCCTTTTCATTATTTTCATTATCTTGTCATCTTCTGTTTATTTCCAGAATTAAATAACTGAATGTACGTATGTGTGTGTGGTCCGATCAAAAATCCGCACAAATTCAGTTCACTGTCTTTTGAGACAAAATAGCATTCAAAAATGACATTTGAGAATGAACAACGCTTGTAATTTTGCCCCCCCTCCCCCCAAAAAAGATAATAAAATAAAAATTTGCTCCAGAAGAATTTGTCAATTCATTGACTGATGATCAACAATTTTTTTTGGAGATAAGATTAGTGGTATTCTTTCCAGGAACGGGTACAACCGCATTAACTTGCTGTGTACAACTGACTTTACATCATAGGAGAATTTTTCAATTGGTCATTTACGATGTATCATCCATAGAATAAAATGTTACTTTAAAACAGACCCAGACATGAATGATTAAATGAAAATAGCTGGGCGACTTCTGATTTATTTAACTATCAGAACTTACATTTCAATGAGGAAGCAGAGCAGCTGCCACCATAGGAGGCTAAATGTTGCTAGTGAAAACAAACATTTGCCATCTTATTTGTGTTTATCATACTTAAATTGACTTTAGCTCACGTCTACGTAGCAGGGCTGTGTAATATACAGTACATTGTGTTGTCCAGTGTTCGCTACATCAATACTATTTCGAGTTTGGAGTAATTACTGTGATAGCACATACTTTTAGGTCTTATAATACTCCGTCACGTCCTGCAGTTTCATTTAAATCCATGAAGGTGGACAGGAAGACGCATAATGTGACAGAACACTGTCATACAGCTAACATGAGCTAACGTTAGCACTGTAGCTAATAGCCTGACAGGGACCGCGCTAGCCTGCTTTATTAGCATACTCGCTTATTGACCCCGTTTTTTTTTTTGACCGTCTCGCAAATTTAATTATTGATAAGCAGTTAATTCGTGACATTTTAATTCATACCTTTAAAAATGTCTCATCTGTTTTGAAGGCACATGTTACAGTACTTTAGCTGCATCTTGCTTATTTAAAAAAAAGAAACATATATACATATGTTTTTGTTTTGGTACACTGCTGACGGATACACTGAGAAATTAATTGTAGATTTCCCGAAACCAACTGAGCTCTTAAGAGGTGAATCTTAAATAAGTAATAGTTTTGTTGTCGGTTACCTGGTCGACGCATGTTTTTGGCTCACCTTTTCAACTTTGGACCTCGCGACGCCCACCTGCATCAAGTGAGCACTTCCGGTACCACAAACGGTAAATCATTAACTTAAACCTTCCCAACAGTCACGAGAACAACTTCCCATTTTACCATGAATGGCGGGTTTCCTTTTTGAGTATTTTCTGGGAGGAGGGGGCAAGGGGGAAAAGTACTATTAACTCCTCACTCACTACTACTACTTCAAAATCCAAAAATTCACAACATAATTCCTCTCTTCAGGGTTGAAAGAAAATACAACCTGACTGAACAACTTTAAGCGAAGTTGATTTTATCCTAACAGAGTGAAACCACTCACTTGTTTTTCATGCTTTTCTTTTCTTTTCTTTTCTTTTCATAATCATGAGACTGTTTTAAAAAAATAAATAAATAAATAACTGTCCAACCCAACGGAGTATGCGAACGCAGCACAGAGGGACACAACTCTACAAACCAGAGCAGATCATGAAAGCACCATCATTGGAGAACATGTCAGTGACCATCATCAGGGTACATATGCATGGAGAATAAAGGCCAAGGCCCACTGCGCCACATTGACTCAGGGAGGGTGTATTTCTTTGTAATAATTTTTTAGATCCAATTTAGCCCTTGGTAACTGAATTAAGGTTTTGCTTCACTAAATATATCATTATATGGATCTATCTAAGGGTCACGCCTTGTGACGGTTGTCTCTCTAATAATCACATCTCATTACTGTAATCGAATAAAAGTAGATAAAGAGCAATGGAGCTGTAACATTAGGGTGTACATCTCCCAGATTACAAAACTTAAAAGCCTCTTTGTGCACTGTCCAAAAAATGAAATAAAAATCATCAGGTGACAGATGCTTTCACATTGCCAAGTTTATTATTTCAAACCCAATCATACCAGATAGATAAATCATAACATTCTGACTCCTGTTTATATTGGTAGGGTATGTCTTAATCTATAGGGGATGTGCACAGTTAAATGTATTTTTACCCTGCACAAAAAGTTACAAGCGTCCCTTTTTCTTTATTGTGAGTAGTTATTCCAGACCACATCCCTCACCACCTCCACACTACCTGTCAGCGTTAATTGAAGAGGCAAAAATGAGGCTTTTCAGTTTAAACAAACCAGCTGAAACATTATAATTTGTGAGCTTTTGAGGTGCTTGTAGGCGGACTCTCAAACAGAGCCGGTCTAGCTGTTCCCCACATTTCCAATCCCCTCATCTCACCTTCTGCAAGAATATCTCCCAAAATGTCAAACCTGTTCTGAAGGCAGCTTTTTTTGTTGTTGTTTAATAAATATATATAATAGTTAAAGTGAGTATCATCAGTATCTACCAAAATTACCTATCAAAAAATATATTTTTTGATTTTTGAAAGCAAGATTAAAATTTTTTGTGACAAACTAGTTTGAAAAAACAGTAGTGGAAGAGCACAGTTCCTTTACTTCAGTAAAAGAAGACACATCAAGACAAGTAGGACTCCGCTAAAGCCTTCATTCTAAATTCTACTTGATTAAAAGCAGAGAATTTTTAAGTTTATTGAAGAATCAAGAAAAACAATTATATACTTTACTCATTCTTCAAAGAACTCTGATGTGTTTTCAAGTGCTTGGGAGGGTTTTAGCCCTTGAACCACTGACCTCTAAAGGTCATGGTCAAGGACACAATCTTCATCAGGCTTGACTGTGCTTTCTATGCAAAAATGTAAGGGTAACCAGTAAATGATGGGTTCAGATAGACGTAGTGAACAGGATCTTTCTGGGTGAGTCTCCATGTTCTCCCTGTTCCTGCTGGTTCTCCCCGTGCCTGCGTGGGTTCTCTCTGGTACTCCGGCTTCCTCCACAGTCCAAAGACATCAAGAGGGACCAGGTTAATCCAGACTCCAAATTGACCGTAGGCGTGGCTGGGAGAGCCAATGGTTGTCTGTCTATATGTGTTGGCCCTGCCATGGACTGGTGACCCGTCCAGGGTGAACCCCGCCTCTCACCTGAAGGCTCTGGGATAGGCTCCACCCCCCACCCCCCACCTCTAAGAGGTAGAAAATGGATGGATGTTGTCCAGTACGTCAATCACTCACACGATTGATTACATTGATTGTAATAATTGTAGTTGCAATGGCCACAAAGAACTGCAGCTGCATTCTTCACATTATATCAGTGACAACAGAGTTGGGGTTTTTTAAGAGAAATTTCACTCTGCTCCTTCTGCTGCTGCAACACCACCACCACCCCCCCCACACACACACACACACACACACACATCACCACCAACATCATCATACCTCGAACACACACAATCCTCCAAACACATGCTTTCCCATCAAGGTGTTGACAACCTCCTGAAGCAGCTCTGCTCATTTTATGAAGAATTTCTGGCAGACTTGATATGATAAAAAAAAAATCTCCTGTGTTTGGGGGGAGGGGGGGGGGGCGACACCTGCTAAAGTAATGGTTTAATTATGAAATAGGTGATGAAACACTCATTGAGCGTCTTGAGCTATCAGCAACACATGCTAACTGTGAGCGCCATCAGCTACAACAGTGTTTTGCTGAGGGGAAAGATGAATGATGGCCGTGGCAGATTTCCGCAGGGGGGGAGCTGCCAATGTGGGACGTGCAGCTTTACAGTACAGCTGGCATTTCGCAAAGGTTCATTAAAACTGTGGTTTTAATGAACCTTTCCAAAATGTTCATTAAAACTGTACTTTCTAAGTTTATTTCACGTTCAGACACAGCTCGGTTAATGTCGACCTCATAAACACTGGATCATCCTAACATGTGCAAAATATCCTGGTAAGAATAGTTGTGAGAGGTAATCAGTGGATGACCGAAGAGACCCTGGACCCAAATTATACCGCTGTGAATGACTCTGTGCCCAAATGATTTAAAAAGAAACAGGAAAGGTTTTCCTTTCATGTGTAAAGGTCATTCCCTGTGTTTTGTAATTTGCTGACACTAGTCTAGGGACTGAAGATGGAGATTTCTGTGTTGCCACCCTGAGAGTAATAATATCCCTATATCAGCTTGGGAAATCTACTGCGCCCCAATGTCCCTGTCACCTGTATGAACCCATTATAGGCTGTGAGGAAATCTGCAGGTCTCATTTCATATATGACCCTCACCCCCGCCTCTCTTTTCTGTCTACGCATAAAACACCCCAGTGTCTCCTGAATAGCTTATAATAACATGCTTTAAGAAGCCTTAGTGCCCCCACAGGATACAACCTTGCAAGGCTTTATAATATTGTGCTTTTTTTCCTAATTAAAGGTCAGTTTAGTCTCATTGTTGCTTTCTCTGAGAAAATCTCCCGCAACATGATGGCTTTGCCAAACGTGATCTAATTTCCATTTGTGCCATCTGTTTTCTTGGCTAATGAACTTAATTGTACAAGTTTAAAATGAAAAAAAAAAGTGCCTAGCTATTCCTGCAATCCATCAAATTTGTGGTTAAAAATAAACCACATCCAAAAAAAGAAGAGATTTCTTAACCCTTTGCAGCACAAACAGCAAACCCCCTCGAATGTACAGCATGGGTAAAAACACTGAACTGAGTGGAATCATGAATAGCTGTGCGGTTGTTGCAATAAGTACACAAAAATTTTGATGGTGTTTTTCCCTCCCTAACTTTTGAAAATGATATTTTTTGTTGCAGCATCACATTTAGGCACACGGGTCACCTTGGCTCATGTATGGTTTAAAATGTAATCCCACGATGTCATTGTGGAGCCCTGGAGTGGCTGACGAGAGAGAAAAAATAGAATCATATAAACTGAGGCCACAAGATAGGATGCATTTCCTCATGGGTTGTTTTAGGTCATGACATACATCTTGTTCCCTCAATTTAGTTAATTTTAGGCCACAAGATATGTTCCCTAAATTTCATTAATTTAAATCTAAATCAAAATTTAAAATCTTTCCAATTATATAAACTAATTAAACTGGAGGAATTTATATTTTGTTACCAAAAAAAAAAAAAAAAACCCTAAGTTGAGAGAACAGCGATATTCTGTGGCCTCAAATTACACAAATACACATTTTTCTGTGCTATTGCCACAAAACAAAAAAAAACATAACGACATCTTTCTGAGGCCACTCCTCCAGGGCTCCGTATATTAGCACCTCTAGATCAAGAGCTCGCTGGTTGACCAACGTGATAGATTTCTGCGAGCGTGTTCATGCATCAAAAGATGATCATCCTCATCGTAGCAGCTTTAACTTTATAGCTCAGCTTATCATCAAACATTACACCCATGCATCCGTGCATGCACGCACACATGCACGCATGCATACACACATATACTTGCCTCCGTCTGGTGGGGAGTCTGGACTGCTCCAACTGACTGCGCCTCACTGCCCTTGTGCAGCGGTGTGCCAGTTGTGCCTTCCCCCATTGCTGTGAATGCCACCATCTGGTGTGCCACGTGGACATCATAATCTCCCCTTAATTACATTAGCAGTGCAATCAGTTACTGCATTACAAGGCCGGGCGAAGAGCTTTTAAATCTTGGAGGAAATCATAAATAATTGCACTAAGTACCCGGTGCCAGATGTGCGTGCCAACTTGGCTGGCATGAGATAAATAGTAACCTCAACAACGGTGTTCAATATCGACTCTGCAAACAGTTTTTGGGCAGTATGATCCCCTGGACCTTCACCATGATCCTTGTCCTCATCCTTTAGCATTGGATTCTCCTACTTTGTTTGTCAAAGCACACAGAGATGTTGAGATCCCTGCAGAGTCACCTGTTGCTGCTGTATTTCCACTCGACGGCGTGCGGGAAACAGTTTGTAATGAGGTGTTTCTCAGCGTCACCATTACTGCGTCCCTCAATCATTCGTCAGTCATGTAATTAGATATATCTTTCTTAGGAAATTGAAATTCTTTGTGGATTCAGTATATTTCAATTTCATTTGTGTGTGTGTGTGTGTGTGTGTGTGTGCGCAGTGTAAAAGACATTACATATGATGAGCCACAATCACTGTCTTCCTCCTTGGAGGGGATGTAGCATTGTGTTGCATGTTCCTTTTCACTCATCTTCCTGTCATGTTCTCAGTTCCCAGGGCTGCTCACTCTGACACACGTCTCACTCAGTTCCTCGCCGGCGTTGAGAACGCATCCTCTTACAGGATGGATGAGACCGCCATGGAGGGTCATTACATCATAGTCACAAGTGCCGTCTGAATTAGATAATTACACATATAGATAATTACACATCAAAATATGAAAAGGTCTTTGAGCTCACGTTGTTAATTCTGCATTCAGAATTAACAAACCGCATTTGAGGAACAAAGCATTCTTTGAGGCCATTTGAAAGTTGGGGGAGAGTTTTGAGGAAAAGAGAAGCTTGAAGGCCTTTGTGCTGAGCTGAACGATGCTGGAGTAATGTTCCTGTTTTTGGGATCCTTGCCAGGACTCTCAGCAAACTCCAGTACATTCAGAACAGTGTTGCTAACATTTTAATGAGCATCATCCTTTACCAGCTTAACTGGCTACTGGTCCTTTTCCAGAAAGAAGACAAAAATCCTTCTTCTGCCCAGTGAGTAGGTACTTCACTTCAAATATCTGAGTTCTTACATGACCCTTATATGATGCTCATAGCTTCGTTTTTGCGTCTTTTTCCAGGTTTTCGTATCTTGTTTATGAATATGAAGATAAACAATTTAATTTGAGTCTGTTAGACCCAGCATAAACAAATCAAACGTATATGAAATCCCTCCTCACTCCACTGAAGAGAAAACCTGCATCATTTTCCGTGAGGACCTTTTGGCTTCGAAACATCCATCCATCCGTCCATTTTCTACTTCTTATCCTGTTAAGGGTGGTGGGGGGTGGAGCCTATCCCTGCAGCTTTCAGGTGAGAGGCGGGGTTCACCCTGAACGGGTCACCAGTCCATGGCAGGGCCAACACATAGAGACAGACAACCATTGGCTCTCCCAGCCACGCCTACGGTCAATTTAGAGTCTGGATTAAACTGGTCCCCTCTTGATGTTTTTGGACTGTGGAGGAAGCTGGAGTACCGGAGAGAACCCAGCAGGAACAGGGAGAACATGGAGACTCACACAGAAAGATCCCGTGCTCCAGGCGGGGCTCGAGCCCAGAACCTTCCTGCTGTGAGGTGACAATGCTGACCACTGCACCACCTCAAAACATAGTTCTCACAAATGCGGTGCATCTGCGGTCCGGTTTCCCCTCCTCTAGACTGATCTTGAGAAGGTTTAACATGCCTTGCATTGTTTTCTCTGGAATATCAGATAAATCAGCAATAACAATCACATTTATCCCATTGAAAGTGTGTTCTGAGTCAGCTCTTGGGCATTTAGCTCCCCTCTGAGCATCCTCTGACCCTAAGCACTCCTCAGGCTCCTCCTAAGTCCAGGTTCTGAACAGGGACCAGGCTTTTGCATTTGAGACCCATCAATTCCACACTGGCCTGAAGCTCTGTGGCCAGAAGAATCAATAACATCTTTATCTCACCTCCTGAGAACTCCTGGTATTGACATTAGTAATTAATAAAAATGTTACACCTATTTTTATTGCTTTTTGGTGAATTCGTAGTTTTTACCTCTATATTTGTATTTTTACCCAGGTTTTCTGCTGATTTGTCTTATTTTAAAGCATTCTGTAGCAATCTTTGGGAAAATACTTTAAATGAAGTTTAGTTTTGCTATCAAGATTATTATTAGCTTATATGCATGATCTACAGTTATTATTATTATTATTATTTTTATTATTATTATTATTATTTTTATTATTATAGCCTGCCTGAAAAAATGGGTTTGATTTTTTTGCAACAGAAAATAACCCCTCAAAGATTTCACGTTCTGTGCATGGTTGTGAATGCATTGCTCCTTATTTGGCACGTGTGGTGATTTCTGACTATCAACTGTCTCCTTTCTCCTTTTTTAAAAAGAGCGTGATTTTGTACTGTTGACCGAGAATTTGAAATGCCCCTCCAAGCTCGGGAAAAGCTGTTTGATCGTCTGACGTCGAGAATACATAAACAAGAAACAATGTTTCACCTCTGGAAACCTGGACGCATGAAATAACAGAATTATAAACTGCACAGAAAGTAAAATTAAATTTGATCATAAATCCAAATCATGGTGTCTTACGTGTCACATGTGACGGATAAAAGAAAATCAAAACCCTGCATAACCAGATCTGTGTATAAGTTAGCATTTGATCAGCAATATTTTACGTCTAAGAATTTACTAAAATAAAAAAAGTGATACGTTTGAATAGGAAAACTCCATGATGTGACAATCAAGGCTTTAAGTGTTCTGGTCGGTCCAGGATTTGGACGTTTACATTTTTACTGTGCTTGAACACATCTTATTGATTCTTCTTAGTGTTAGGTTGGCTAATCACTTAACACATTTTCTTTTAGCCTTAAAAGCATTCTAGTGCAGGGTTGTGCTGCCTTGGAAGCAGGTTAAATCAAACACCTACCCTCTGCAGCATCCAGGTCCCTCCCGGTGTAAATAAGATCTAAATTCATAAAAAGCCACTTTGACAATCCATCTCCTGGATGGAGATATTGATATTAACATGTACGGTGCCCATTTCAATTTGATCACAATCTGGCCTTCAAAGTGCTATTTAAATGACTGGGTGTCTTTTCGACTAAACAATGTGAGGATAAAAACACAGCAGAGTGAAGAAAGAGAATTACAGTTATTGACTAAATACGTCTTATCATTTATCATAATTTCTCCATCCACTTTGTCACGGCTTCAGCATTTAAGGAAGATAGATGATGCAAGATGTTGTCCTCTCTTTCATACTTTCCGTGCTCTAGGAAGTGTGTCCAATATGGACTTACTTTACCTCTTTGCAATTCTGTTGGCATGCGTTTGTCACTATGCAGACTCTACATGTATTTCTTTCTTTTTTCCCTGCGTGCTGCGCTGTACCAGACATCTGGCGTTTGGACCTTTAACCCATATGATAAAGGATGCATTTAATGAGTGGCAATATATCTTACTAATAACAAATATACAGAGGGCAGCATGTCAAAATGCCACATGTGTTTTAGTTGACGAGGCAGTTGATATGTTTTTCAGGTACTTTTTTGAAGGCGGCACAATGTCAGTGTCATTAAGAGGCAAGGCTTTGAAAGGTGTGGCTGCCTTGCTGTGCCCCTGCAGGCTTTATGCTGAGGTGGCCGGCTCAACCAGGGCCATTAATATCCGAGTGGGAATAGTCCCGGGGGGCGGTGACTGGATGGAGAAGGTCCTGCTCCGGAGGAGACACCTATAACACCAAAGTTCAAAAAAGTGCTGACTTCCCTGTGAGCGCACGAGTAGCAGCCATCTGCTCCCCTGCTAACTAATGCAAAATAACAACTGGGAAAAAATCTTCAGCAGAGATTCCTGGAGGAAGAGGAGGAGCTTTATTCATCTATAATTAATCAAATCATGAATACCGATGACAGCAAAATCAACACAAAACCTAAATATATAACAGTAGAACAGAAGAATGCAGACGATTCCACTCGGGATAAAAGTCCTGTACCCCAGAAACATCCAAATTTCTGCTGTGAACCTGCCCTCCCTCCGCAGGAGGCGCTAGCCACACCAGTAGCTATGCTAGTACTGCTAATGTTAATGCTAAGTCTGCCTGACACAGTACCCAGAGCCCCAGAGCAGACAGGTTTGACAACAGGACTCAAACCCATGTCTAAGCAAGTTGGGCAACATTTTCGGTGCTGACAGGTCCTATTTTGCCAACCCAGGAGGACATGGACATACCCATCCCCTGGAGACCCACCCACAGCCCTACTCTGCCTCTGATTGGCTATGTAGTGCATTTCTGAGATGGATTAGAGCCAATGAGAGCACGAGGAGGGGGGGGTCTTTGCAGAATATGGGTGTTTTGGTTTATTTTTGACGAATTTGGAGAGGATACCACAGATTGGAGTCTATCCCAGCAGTTTTTGCCGTGAGGCGGGGCTCAACACATATAGACAGACAACCATTGGCTCTCACAGCCACACCTATGGTCAATTTAGAGTATCAATCAGCCTCGTCCCCTCTTGATGTCTCTGGACTGTGGGAGGAAGCTGGAGCACTGGAGAGAACCCAGCAGGAACAGGGAGAACATGAGACTCCACACAGAAAGACCCCGTGCTCGAACCAGGAACCTTTTTGCTGTGAGGCAACAACATCCATTCATGAATTTTCATCCCAACTACACTGAAATAAGTCTGCCGGATCACTGATCCAGAATATGATCTATACCATCTATGAGACCGGAATACTTTTTAGGATTTCACGCAAATATGTCCAATCACAGCGTTCTGGATCACGCATCCTGAATACAACCAAGGTGATTTCCATCTTCAGGCTTCAGGATCCAGGGGTTTGCAATTTCATCCAGATTGTCTCCAGAAGTTAATCACGTGTTCCTTGTAAGATTACTGATTGTTCCACCGATTTTCATCGAAATCTGAGCATTAGTTCTAGATGATAGGAGATTAGGAGATATAACAGACAGACACGTGCTGTTGAACACAAGGAGAATGTAAAAAAAAAAAAAAAAGAGGTTGAATACAAAGAGTTATTAGTTTAATAAGAGCCAGCGATAAACTTAATCTATCACAGCATTTTCCATGGTCTTCTGGATCTTCTCATCTATTACCCAGCAGACTTTGTCACTCAACTCTCTCATGTATTTGAATGTGTTGTTTGTCCTGGTGTGGTGATTTAGAGGGAACATTTTATCAGAGCTAGCCAAGCACGCCTGGTCCACCGGGGAGCCAGGCATTTTATAAGGGTATAAATAATCAATGACACTGCATCTATAATGGCCTGTAATGCAGTTTGTTAACTCCCCCACTTCACCCCACCCCCGCTCACGATGGTGCGTTTGTTGCAAACAATGGAAAAGGATTGCTGAGGCTAATTGACACGGCCGGGGAATCTGTTTCTCCTACTGCACATGACTGCTGCTACATTTCAAGCGTGGGGGGGGGGGGGGGGTGGGTCTGAACAGGATACATGACCATATTTGCTCAGCAGTGATGAGGTGAACAAATGCAACATAAAACATATTAAGTAAACCTGCATACATAATATTTCAAATATTAAAAATATTACAGCAAGTTCTCCAGCATGAATCAGTATTATTTCAGCTGTTGATGAGCATCTATCTGAATGGCCTCTTACACAAGAGAAAAAAGTAAAATTGTGTGACTTAAACAAGTGTGTGTGGGGGGGGTGGGGGTGGGGGTACCTAATTTTAATTAAACCTGCTCCATTATGTTAAAAAGGAGCATTTTCAAACTAAAAGGATCTATGAGATATTTTGCAATTCTTCTCATGTAGGATGATTTTCAACAGCCCAACGCCATTATTGTTGCATTCCTGTCTCATATTTCATGTTTTCAGCAAAGAAAAAACAAGTATACCCCCCCATCCACCCACCTCCTGCACCCTCAGCCAAACATGATACATATTTTCAGCTTCACCCCTCCCCCACTCTCACCCATGAGACTCTGATTTCCATTATTATTAATATCTGCCTGTTTAATTTTCAGCTCTGTCATAATGTGTCGGCCTAAACTACAAGAGACAATCCCTTATTGATTACTTTCCCAGCAGCCCCGGCGCATGCCCCAGCTGATCACGCCTCTCATGCACAGACATCTCATGCATTTCAGATAATAAGCTGCTGCTCCGGAGTTGAAACAAATTGGATGTGCAGTCAGTCACTGTCCAAGTGAATCATGTTGCAGTCTGTCAGTGGACTAGGCTTGGATTATCATCTTACCCAAGTGAGGCAGAAAAAAGTGAGAAAAAGAAGCCATGAGCACCTGCCATGATGGCCGGGTGGAGGGTGAGCATGGCTGCCTCACTGTTGTAGACCAACTATTTATCACTCATTATCCTGTTTATAACTAAATACATGAAAATAACAAGGACAGGTGAACAGCTGCTATCACTTTCAGCATTTCTGACAGCTGTAGTTTTTTTACTGCGGTTAAAAAAAAGAAATCTCTTAGATCATTTTAACATTTGCAGTAATTAAAGTCAGATGTATCAAGCTTTCATTTATTTTGACAAAACTTCAGCAGCTTCTGCAGCTTCAAACGAACATGATTTGCCAAGCTTACAGATTTATTATAAGGGTTTTGTTGAGGCGGTATTTAGAAAACTCCCCACATATTTGACAAGATATGAAGGAAATACAGTGAGCCATCAGGGACGCAGTGCAAAAAGAACCTGGAGGGCAGTCGGAGAGTACACACCTGTGCAGACAACCTCAGCCTAATTACATCACATGAAGACAACTCTTTTTAATTTTGATGTACGATAAATCAGATGATGTTTGTTACATCGGGTTTACTGTATGTCCCGTAACCACTCGGTAGCGCTACGACTTAAATATGACTTATAGGTGCCTTCAGACTCTCATCAAGCCCTTGAAGTTTGGAAAAGATCTTAATTTGCGGGATCCAATTTGTGTTCTGGTCACCATCGTTGCACCAGTCAATGAACCTCCTCACAGTAACTCTTCACCCAGTTCCCCAAGGCACTTCTGACCACAGCACCAGGTGGCGCTATGAATAATCTGCCTCGGAACTGAATTTCATTTATTGCGCAGTGTAGTAGTACCAGATAGCAAGCTAACCACTCAAAGACATCTGTTGATTTACATCGATGTGTTGTCTTCACATGATGTACTGCAACCTCACATTTAAGAAGTTTGTGTTCTCTAGCACCACCTAGCGGATTCAGGAAGTGCTATTTGCATCACAGTGCAGCACTAGTGCGGTTCTTCATGTCAAATCAAAATATTATCAAGTTTCACTTCGGTTTTGCTGCACAGAGCAGCCGAACACGTGGATGGCTGCAGGGCTGCATGAGCCGCTCATCGCTGATAGTAGCTTTAGTTTGATTCCACAGATGGAAATGCTAAAAGATTGAAAGTTCAAAATAATAATTTATTAAAAGAGCACCATTCAATGAATGGGTTATGTAGTGCTCCACAAATATAAAAATGATGTAAAAAAAAAACAACGATCCAATTACACAAAAAAATTATCCAGGCAATCAAAAGATAAAATAATGATTAAGGAAAAATGATAGAAGCACAGGACAAAAGATTATTTTGCTACATATATTGAATGATTTGTTGATCGAATTAATTTGCACATCTTTCATTGCTTATCTACTACTGTTAGCTAATATGCTTATTTGCCTGGTGCTAATGCAGCACTTTGAATGTAGAATTAGTTCTGGTTGCCTCGGGCACCTCGCGTGCTCAGACTGGCACTGGTTCTTTGACTCAGTGATGAGTAAAGGCCTTACTGGAGCTGAACTTTTGTTTACATGACAATTTAAGATAATGCTAGAAAATCCTGACACAACCAGAGGAATGTCGTGTCTTGTTTATGTGTTCTGACCTGTCAGCGTCTCTCTCTCTATAGCATGACAGCGCTGGTGAGCTTACACTGCTAGATGGTAGCAACACCACGCTGGATACACGTGTGATACTGCACACAGACGGAGCTCAGACTGAACCACGGAGCAAGCAGCACAGACGCCGCGCTGCACTCACTCTGGATTCTGTAACAGCAAGAAAAATAAAGCCTCCTGTCACCCTGAACCCGGCTCATTTTGAAAATCAGTGCATTTTCACAAATCAAGAAGGGAAGTTTTTAGGAGTTGCATGAGAAGACATGATTAATAATACAACAGGATTATAGAGCACAGACTGTGCTGCGCTGACTTTAATAAGTCCGTGGAGGGAAAACAAACCCAGACATTAAACAAGCACACTCGCTGCCTGAAAAACATCTGCATTTAAGCAGTAATAAATCTGTACCCACCCCCCACCCCCAACCCCCAACCCCAGCTTTAAGCATTAGTTTGTGGTTTATGATTAAAATAACCTCAAGAAGAGCATCACATGCTCAACTCCTCCAGAATACCAGGATCTGTTTCCTTGTGCTGGTGGGCATCATTAGATTATGACTTCATTTGCTAATTTTACAATTAAAATTCATCGTAATCATATTTGCGTCCTCATCTCAGACTTTTTTTATGTTATCAGCTAAGGATTGTATTTGGGAAGTCCACCTATGTAAGCTACTGTGATTTGCTGCAAAAACCCTGAGAAGTAGAATAATTGGCACCCTGGTGTAAAGCCCCCTCTGTTTGGTGCCAGCTGTTTAAAATATGAATGATATTGTTTACATTGGCGGGCCTTTATTGAGTTCTACTTGAGCCGTGCAGTGTAATCCTCCGACGCTGACCTTTTCTGCCATGTGGAAAAAAAGTAAATAAGCAAGGCACTGATGTATTCCCTGGCTTACTGGAGGAGCTGAGCGGCAGAGTTGATCATATTCAGGTGGATTCAAACCGCCAAAGAAACAGTGGTGAGCTGCTTTTTGTCTGCTGTAACAGGAAGGCCTAGAAAACTTTATTGACAACTGCGATTGGTGTGTATAGCATCTGCTCTCTATTGGCATATTTACGCTGCAAGCAAAACTAGAGGCGGTTGACCGTGAAATGTTTTAGTCTGAGCATTCTTTAAAAATGTAGCTCCTCGTGGAGTTCACAATAAATCACAAAAACTAGAGCTGCAATATGAGTGTAATGTACTGTAAAACTGATCTTTGAAACCCTGACATGAATTATACAAATATATGACCAAAATGGACAAACTAAGACATTGCCAGAAATGTCCTGGGAGCACATTTTCCTCCAGATATGATGTGTCCTGCATGGCGGCTACATGCTACGTGGATATCACTCTAATCCAAGCATCTTCGCAGTATTCCACTCATGGCCGTCCATTGTTAACTCCTGCATAAATACATAGATAAGAAAATGATTAAATTTAAGTCAAGTCTTTCTCGTTATGCACTGTCGTCTTAAATCAAGCATAAACGTGATAATTACCCACACTAGGCCAAAAGGGCCCATCACTGCCACTTTAAATCCAATAAACGCCACGACCTGATCACTATAATTGACCATCTATCAGGGTCATTGAGGAGTCCAGTGTTGTTAGCCGCCGCTTATAATTCCTCTTGATCATTGCTAATTACAGAAAGTGGGAGAAACCAATATTCCAGATAGACAGAGAGAGAGAGAGAGAGAGAGCTGCTGCCTGGCGTTCCAAAGAGGTAGATCATTTGGTTTAAAGAATGATATGTATTATATAAAGGCACTGCTTTAAGGAGTCGCATTATATTGTGAGACTTCCTGTCTAGACAGCCTGCTTTAAAATCATTTGATTTCATTTGCTTTAATTCTGTGGCAAACGTGAGACATTAGGGAAGGCGGAGGAGCCGTGTGGTACTACCAGCGAGCAGGCTTGAGCCTCACAAACATGCAGCTTTTGCACATTCATACATTTACACACAACTTGGATGTGACTTCAAGATACTTTTGTTTTGTTCTTGTTTTATTTGAGCAATGCTTGCAGAGAAAATGTACTTTTTGGTTCACTGTATGTTTCTGACAAATGTTGAGTAGATTCTGTGTTTCTGTTTTCACATCCTGTTAATGATCTCAAATAGGATTTTGTTTTTCTTATAAATTGAAGTACCCAGCACCTTACACGAGTGCAGCTAAAATGTTTGGAGGATTTATCAGGTAGTCAAAAAGCACGCGAAAACATTTTGATCCAGTAATTTTAATGACTGCGATTATTTCATTTATTTTCAATTAAAGAAAATACAAACATTGTGAAAGTGCCACTTTGGGCTTTGGCCAATTATGACATCACTATTTTTAGAATATGTAATTTATAATAATCCATGGTAAAGTAGGTCAATTATTGGTTGTAATCCTCCACAAACTTGTTAATCTGCTTTAATAGTTGTGCACAGTGCTAATCTAATGATAGGAAATAATAGTAGAGGGAAAATGTTCTCTGCGTTGGATACTTTCTCTTTCAAGACTTGAAGTAGATTTTCCTGATTATGCTTAAATAGTGCTGCACTTTATTTGTAACAGAGTACTTTAATAGTGTAACAGTACTTTTACTTCAGTAAAGGATGTGAATGTTCTCCACACGTACGCATGCATGTTTCCTCCAGGGTTTTCCCCTCTCTCTCTCTCTCTCTCTCTCTCTCTCTCTCTCTCTCTCTCTCTCTCTCTCACACACACACACACACACACACACACACACACACACGTACACACACACACACACACACACACATCAAAAATCAGCAGGTTAGGTTATGATAGTGACTGCGAGTGAGACTGCTCGTCTTTCTCTACGCGTCAGCCCTGTGATTGACAGGCAGCCTGTCCAGGTTATAACCTGCCTCTCACCAACCAGGATTGGCTGCAGCCCCCAGTCACCCCTTTGGAGGACAAGCTGTACAGAGAGTGGATGGATGGATGGATGGGAGCGTTTAGCACCAGATGTATTATATTGTAACTTAGTTAACTTGGTGTTATATTAAAGGCTTGTTAAATAGGAAAGGCTATTGTATTGCCCACGGGAGAAAAGCCGGGCCTGTCATGAATTTAATTTCACACTGTAATGTTGTGAGCATGAGCTGCACTAACAGCTGATGCAGATGTAAAGACATCACCTGAGCAGCTGACCAACGACGACGTCTGATGTATCAGAAAAGAATACGAAAAACACGCATGTTAGAAAAATAAAAATAAATAAAGTTCCCATTTCAATGACCTTTGTAGACATTTTCACCTCATTCCTTCATGTCAGGCTGTCTTAGCATGCAGTCACGGGGCAACAAGTCATTGAGAAAATGCACAATTTATTGAAATTTTATGGAAAGACCCCTGCCCCCTTTCACCACCGCACAATTACATAAAAGCCATCAAGCCCTCGGGTAACCCTTTTTATAGTAATGCATTTATGACTCTGGTCACAGAGGGGATGCCTCGCCCGCCACAAACACCCTAAAACATGTGCGGATGGCATGGGGATGAAATCCACAATGCACTGAAGGGCACCGCTTTCATCAAGGCCTCTTTTTTTCTTCATAAGCACACCATAAAATATGTCATTCCTCTTTTACCATCAACTTGTTTCATTATAAAGTTTTTATACTCAGGAATGACACAACCACAGCTCATTTGAAGATTGATAGAAAACCCTAATCAAATGGCTCCTTTTAGTTTAGGGATGGACAAACAAAAGGGCTCATGGAAATTCTGCTCCAGACAGAGAAATAAAATGAAAATGAGACGAAGACGGTGGAGTCTCTCCTGAGATGAGTATGATAATTGCAGCCACATTCCACTGCAGAGCTAGAACCCTCGGAGGCTTTCGCTTTGTGAAAACCTACTTCTTCTCTCTTTATAGTACAACACTTAGGCAGTGTACCACTTTTTTCCCCCCACCCTGAACATTGCTCACATCGCTGTTCCCTGAAGCTTGAAAGCATAACATTTCTCAGCCAGCTACTCCCACTGGGACCAGAGCCCGGAGATGGAAATGCAAAGGATATGTTTTATTGGACAGTTGCAGACAAATAAATCTAAATATGTATTTTGGTCATGTTTGTGTGTCGACTGCATCCCGAGGGGGTTGAAAAGATTATATGACATATATAACAGTGCTGCAGCGCAGTATTGGGTCACATGTTTACATATATGGAGCTAAGGTCAGAGAAAATCAAACATTAATTTTCCTCTTTTGAGGTGAACATTGTTTGGGTACCTACATCCTGCTTGCAGCCATGTTTCCATGTGGGCTGAGTATTAATGAGAGATCAAACTAGCTGCAGTCTGCAAACTTGAGCGGATAAAAGTCGCAGCAGTGTTGACGGTGACCAGCGAGGCACTAATCAACCTGTCCAGCCACGGCGGGGGACGACGGTTAGCCTCAGTGAAACGGTTTAGGCTCACTTACGTGCATGAAGGGAAGTCAATGTGAGGTGTCGATGAGAGGGCAGGCCATCCTGCCATCGCCGGACCCCGTGACTGACATGGCCTAACCTGCACGGCGCTGCCCCTCTAGTGCGGCCCAGCTGACGTCGTCTCACTACAGAGAGAACACGTGATCCAACATGAGGGTCTTTCAAACGCAGTCTACAGGACTTCCACGTGGAGCTGAGTATATCTATATGGTGACACGCTTTCAAGACTTCAACAGAACCGCCCATGCGTGTATCCCTTCTGATTGATGATGTCACATTGCACAGAAACTAAAAATATACTCCAATTTTATTTTGACTCTCATATGATTATTATAGTTTTAGAGCACAATGAAGCAACATGGTTTGATGTTTTTACTACGAAAAAACCCCTAAGTATACGATCTTGCACTGCTGCTGCTGTTACAACTACTACTGTTTCTATTTTTATTATTATTAGTAGCATTAAAATCTATATTAATAATGTTGATATTATTATTATTCTCATATATTATTATTATTAGCATAGCTGGTATTGTTTCTGTATTAGTATCAGTATTGGTCCTGTGTTAATATTATCTTAATGCTGATGTTACACTGGTTAATGTTGTTGTGCCAGTTGGTAGATATTATTTTTAGCTGCATTTTCTTTGTTGGTATTATTTGTTGTTTGTTGTGTATTCACGCCCCCCCCCCCCCCCGTCTCCCTCCCTCCCTCTGTCCTCATCTGCTTCTCTCTCTCTTCCACACCAGCCGGTCGAGGCAGATGGCCGGCCACATAGGACCAGGGTCTGCTGTCACAAAACTGTTGGGTCTCTTTAAATGTCATTAATTTAAAGAGTGTGGCTCTGGACGAGCTCGTGTGTGGCGATTTTTGTTTGGATTTATCGCTACATGAATAGAAGTGACTTAACTTATTCCTTTTAATCTTCCTTTTCATCTTTTTTTGAAATGTGAAGCCCATTGAGCAGCACACAATGTGTGAAAAATGCTACATGAATAAAATGTGGCAGATCGACTGGTAGACGCCGCTCTTCCCCCTCAGCCCATAGCATGATCATACTTTTAAAGCACAAAGGTGCTTTTTACAATCCAAACATACACTTTGCATGCGCATACATGACAGTGGTGTAATCCAATGTATTATTCACTTCTGAGGTTTTGATCTAATTTCAATAGTTCCTCTATTTGATTGTGAAATTAATAACTAATATCTGTAAAATCATCACCAGCTCCACCACAACAATAAACAAGAAGAATCCAGCGTTCCAACTTCCCAAGCTTCCTCTGCGTCTTTGAAGGTAGAACAAACTTGGGGAATAAAAGTGGCAGCTGAAGGCAAACTGCACTTCAGAGAATCCAACCCCTTTTTCTTTCTGCCACATGTGACAAGTGAGCCATGCAGCTTTGCAGAATTATATATCTGTGTGTCTAATTATTTCTTTTCAAGTCCATACAATAAAAGACTTCATGCGTTCCTCTTGCCAGGGTTAGGACAGCAGGAGGAGTGCCCTCCAAAATATTCTCTCTCAAGCCTCTGACATGCACATCTGTCTACATGTCAGTGTAGCAAGTCTGTAGACATCTTCGCTTTTAATGAACGAGATCTGGGAGCTACACATGCAATAGGTCCTGCGGTGACACATTTCACTTCCACTGTGCAAATAGAATCTCTCAGACTTTATTCTAATCTTTATTATTTACTTCACAGCCGAAAGTACAATGAAGACATCAGACAATTGCCCTTCACATGAGGCACACGGCAGGGACTGCAGATCTACTGTAATTAAAATGAGGAGAATAAAGGACATTATAGATGAAATTGTTCTTAAGATATAAATCTTATATATATATATATATATATATATATATATATATATATATATATATATATATATATATATATATATATATATATATATCATTTGAGCTAAAGTGGTGTATGTAGATTGTCTTTCATGCTAGTGAAGTGGACCAGTCCTTGCAATGAAAGACGTCTGTTTGGAAATTCTTCTCCTGCTGCAGTGTGGTCACAAGGGGGTAGCATTGACACAGTTGTTTAAGCCCTTTAGCAGGCAGCCCAGCAGCAGCAGGACAAACTGCCTTTGATGTAATTGAGGTCTTGGACCTCTTAGAAAAGCATATATTGGTTTGTATATGGAAATGTTCAAGGAACAATGGATTTCCATAAGTGGATGTAAAATCGTATTTGGGGCATCTCCGGCATGCTAACCGCTCTCTAAACAATAAGAAAAAGGACTCCTTCAGGATGGGACAGGTAATTCCAAGGCACTTACTGGCTGGAAATGTAATGGAATGTAGCATTAGGAATAAATGTGTGACTAAAAGATGCAGACTTGACTAGTTCGAGGCTCTTTTCTTGGGTGATATATTCAAAATAGATTATTTCAGCTCAGTGCAGCAGCACAATAAATCCTGATGGAAGTCATCAAGCAGCATAAAGACATAATTTTAAGTAGGATTACTAAAAGTATTTTTGTCATTGTTTAGAATTACAAATATAATGTTTCATTCCTGGGGAAAAAAAAGAAGAGGGCAGAGGAATTATGAGGTGTTAATTATCAATCACCCTCAGCCCCACCAGCCTTTCCTTAACTAACATTTTTGTCGATCAATCTTATCGTCCACAGTAATACTTAAGAGTACGAAATCTGGCAGGGACTCATAAATAAAGGTTACCTATTTACATATTCAGTTTATCATGAATATTGCATGCTCTGTACATAAAAATTCAAATGCAGAGTTTATGAAATATGATCATGCAGCAAATGTGAGAAGACACAGAGCACACAGCCCATTCATACACTGAGGGGACTGGAGCACCCCTCTGTGATTAATAAAGGATGAGACAGACATTAGACCTACAGAAATTAACTCCTGCTCAAAGACTTTTACAGCATCTCACTGTTTATTGCAGTGTTTTTACACATATTTTTACCAATTAAAAAAACAAAACAAAAAAAACAACAGGTAATCAAATGTGACATGATGTCAGATTTTTCGGTGGATTAACGGCCGTTTAAGTCTGAGACATATTCGGACTCTTACCTGTCCGTAACCCACCTGCCCAATAATTCAGTGGGAGATAATGACACTCGTAAAACAAGTACGCTTCACTGATTTGTCCCTCTGTGGTCATCTTCTCTGCTGTGTGTGATTTCACATAAAACATGTTGTGTAGCTCTGCAGCCCAAGTTTCTGATGCCATAACACGCTTGCATAAAAGGACGCTACAGAAAGTTACTGAGTGCTTTTCTGTGCACTATTCAAATATAAAATGCATGGATGCCAGTCAGAAGTAATAATGCATTTCTTACATGTCTGCGTTCACCTCCACGCGGATGCTGATCTCATATGTAAGAGAATCTGTCTGGTTTGCATTCAAGAGGAATAATGGCATAAAAAAAGCAAACACTGCGCAGCAAGTGCCTCATCTCCTCTCGCGAACTAGTTAACCTGAAAGAATACCATCTACAAATGTGCTTCAGCAAAAGCAAATTACCTGGGTTTTGTGGAGGGGAACTAATCTCTCCAAGCATGACAGTGGACAGGAAAGGCCTCTTACTGTTATTATGATGTGTCGGCTTGTGTTAGATCGAGGGCCTTGATGGCCGCATCAGGAAGGAGCATCGAAGCCCCTCTACCATGACAGCCCCCTGATGGATGTACGGGTGGTGGTGGTGGTAGTGGAGGGGCAGGGAAGATGGAGGTTAGAAGACTGGAGATGAGGAGAAGAAGGAGGCTGATATGAGGTTCAGTGGAGGTTAAACGCAGTAGTAAATACATACCAAAAGCAGCACATTAGCAGGTGGAGCAGAAGATGAGATTAGCCGAGGTCCTGTGTGTGGAGTTTTCTAAAACCGTTTCTACGAAAAGTAAAGGCTGATGACGAAAGCACGTTTTGGGAGTAAATTTAAGAAAATCTGAATATCACATCCAAAATTCACATAATATGCAGAAACAAGAAGCATGAAAATTCTTCTAGAATATATTTATATAAAATTGTTGTCCTCTGGAAATTGCGGGTTTTTACAGGATTTGTGACAAATTAGGACAAACAATGTTCTTAATGTTTACGATGATTAATTAAAAACCCTCACATTCCGGGTGGTTAGGGCTGGGCGGTTCTCTGACCCTGTGTCCTCACCAACGTTCTCACGGACTCTTACTCATTCACGTTATTACAGTTATGTCCTTCCATTTAAAGCTTTAGTGCGTTTCTTTGTCGCCCCCTTCTGGAACTGACAGTAACCGCATCGACACAGGTGAAATATCGAAACGTGTCCACCGGTGACAGGCGTGTAGAGGTGTTTTTTAGCTGTTAAAGAGTTGGTGTTGAGGCTTTTGTAATGGCAGAGACACAGTTATATTTTTCTGTGTTGCTATGAACAAAAAAATCGGAGGACTCCTTAATGCGTGAAATGTAAAGAGGCCAACGACTCACATGACCACCTAACGAGGCTACTGTTCTGGCCTTACGACCACTTGTTCTTTTGTTGTTGTTTTTTTTGCCACCACTCACCTGGGTGGTGATGTACCTGATACTTCCCAGCTGATATTTAGAACCGAAGAAGCTTCTTGGATGAGAGCACTACAAGAGGTGAATCCAGTTGGCTGTATTGATCCTTGCTGAGAATTAGGACGACCTGGATGAGTGAGAATACACACAAATACTGTAAAGAGGGAGGCTGACCTGGTGATGTGCTTAATTTGCATTTTGTGAACTTATTTGACAGTAGCTTGAATTGAGAGGATGCTCATTTACATATAAATCAGCTTTAATAGTTCAGTGTACATACAGTGCAAACTGTAACAAACGACAGCTTAAATTGTTTTTTTGTTTTTTTTTACAAAATAATTCTTAATTAATTGAGGTAAAAAATAAGCCAGCCCTATTACAGATTACCTCTTTATGTTCCATGAGCTTATGTCTATTCATTGCAGGGGAAGAAGCCTGAGAGAAGAGTGCAGTTTATTTCTGCCTCCAGATCCACGAGCACGTTTGCCAGCCAGCTAGAATCACTAGAGACAGGCACTTGTTGGTGGATCATAATGTTTTTTCCTTCATCTGAGAATCGTTACAGCTGGCGGTGTCTTCCTATCCATACTGAAATATTAATAGCAGAGTTTTCCTCTGTGTCAGCAGCTTGTAATTTGATTTCTGGTTAAGAAATGCAGTTTTGGGTGGTAGATCTCCTGGCGACGCTGGTTCCTTACGTTTCCTCCCCATCTTGCTCCTTCAGGTCCCAGGAGACGTTGGGTTACAGAGAAAGTGCTGCGGAGAGAGATGGCGCTCCTCCTTGGCCTGGTAAAGATTGGGGGTGCCGACGCACAGCGGGACAGGTGTTCTGAGCTGCACGCGGGGGAGTCTCGCCAGGCTGCAGCGCCTGGCCTACATCCATCTCTGTACCTGGGGAGATAAATAGAAAAATGTGACCCAAGCAGTATAACATCACAGCTATGGCAGGAGCGTGTTCCAACAATGGGGGGGTGAGGAGGGTTCGCCATATCATTACTAAAAATGAGGCCCCCTCTGCAATTAATTCCAAGTCTAAATGAATGTGCTTGCAGCGTAGCTCTCTGTGGCGATAGGAACAGATTAATAGAGCAGAATAGAGAAATAATCTTATTCTGTGCCATGCTGCATTGATAAAACCGGCTTCAATACTCATTTTTTGATCAACATTTTTTGTCATCTTGCAAACCTCACTTTTTCCAGGCTTTATTGTATAAAATTGTGTGATCTTTCGACTGCCCTTTGTCTCGGAAGAAAAATTAATTCTCATTTGCATTACCACGTCTAAATGTCAGCCACCGATATTTTGTTAGACATTAGTAAAGCTGGCAGCGAGAGGCACAGGATAATTGCACTCAGCCTAGCAGAGGGATTTACATAATTTCAGATAGCAATTAAAGAATCCTTGGGAATTTTCTTCCTGGCCTCTCTCTCCTGCACACTTCTACAGCAATACAAAAGAAGCACTCGTTTACATTAAGCTCCATGCTCCTTGCTGTTCATTTGCATGAAATTAAAGGTTTTCATGATCTTGAACAGTGGGGCAACATTTAAAATGCTGTTTTAAAGCCCTCACCTTGGAATAATGAAATGCTTCAATTCTTCTAGAATCAGTGGGAGTTCATTGACTGGCTGTCCACAGCAAAAGTTTCTCATTTTCTATTCACTCATGCAATAAAGAGCTCAAATACTTTTAATTTATTAAAAATGTATCTTTTTTTTTTCCCCCCTCACAAGGTTTCCTTTGATCTGCTTACCATCATCCTGCCTCCGAGCTTCCCGAGACCTTTAAATATGATGGACATCGGTCGTAATGAGTCAAAAATGTGTGAAATAACAAAATCCAGCTTCTTTTCCAGGAAAAGAAAAACAATGAGGGACTTTTGCCAGAGCCGTGAAGATAAACCTCCCATGTACAGTATCTTTAATTAGGTCCCTGTGGGTCTCGGTGTTATCTGCCACACTGATTAGAATGAACATTAACTTGCCTTCACCCTGACTCTGATAATATGCATCGGTGTGTGGTGACAAGATAGGAAAATCCAATCTTAGAACACATAGCACTGTTTTTTGAGAGTACGGTATGTCTTTGAGCCTTTCGAAATATGCAAGCAGAAGCCATGTTGCTTCAAATCCTTCACGCCTTATTGGTGTGGTCTACCTGACACATTTGATATGGGTATGGATCATCAGGATTAGTTAAACCAAACCCCTCTCTCGGGAGGTCTCTAGCTCAGTGCATATTATTATCAACATGGTGGCTCTTTCTTAGATCATGCTCACGTTTGTGTTTAATCAGGTTTTTTTTTTTTTTAAAAGGAAAAGAAATAACATCACAATTATTTAAAAAAAAAAACACCCTGATGAATCGTAGGGCTTTGCTAAGACAATAAAGCTCAGAAATAAACACAAAGCCATCAGAACAATAACCTCATCCTTCTTCCTCGATTCCCCCTCCATCCTTAAAGGCATCACGGAACATTTTCACACTAGTCGTCCCACTGCTGTGAAATAAATTGTGACAGTAACTCAATATGAAGTGAAATAGCTGAGAAAGCCTTGAGTTCACTTGCGCTGACAGTGCTGTTTAATTCCATCTTGTGCCAGCCTGACATTTCTGCTGCCACTAAATATTAAACATGTGTACCCGTTTCATTTGCATCTGGTAATGAGGTGGGAGACAGCGCCCAACTGGTCAAGCCTCTCTCCCTCGTGCTGGCGCTGCCTCCAATACAGTCACATGGACAAGGGTAAACCAACAGAAATATTTAGAGTGGAGGTGGGCTGAGACAGAATGGAACAGGAGGAAAACAGAGGAGGGGGTAGCTGAAGGAGAAGGCACCCTTGTGCGTGTGTGTGCGTGCGTGTGTGTGTGCGCGCGCGTGTGTGTGCGCGCGTGTGCGCGCGCGTGTGTGCGTGTGTGTGCGCCCCAGAATTCAGAAACCAGTCTGAAATGACCCCAGCTCTCAAGCAACGTCTGCTATGGCTGACATTTCTCCCTGAATCTTTTAAGATGCATCCCTTGCTGCAAAATGCATTAGTGGAGCGAGGAGAAACAGAGGCACAAGAGGAGAGAGGGTTAAATGTGATTGCTGGAAATGTCATCACATCTTCATAATGCAATATATATTCATGATCTGGCAGTCCGGCAGGGCAGACATCACAGTTGTGTTCTCTAATCCAAATGTTTTATCCCAATTTTGATTCACCTTACAATTCCGGGTGAACGTTTCAAACCTTGACGTGCATCAGTTTGTTTGTTTTTTTTCTTTTTAGGTGTTACAGATTTGGATGCTCATATGAGATGGAGGTGAAGTGACGTGATTCAGAAAAGGGTCTACAACACTCAGCATTAGCCATCTTGCCATGAAATGCATTTTTCATTGCCTTTTGGTCACATGTTGACTTTAAAGTCACAGGATTCACTTGTAGTGATTAACTATGACCAGACGCAGTATTTGAGAGTATTTCTGCACATTGTATTTGCAGAGTTACTGTTAATTCTTACTGACAGTTCGAATCCACACCGTGAATAAATATGAATTCCTGCTTTTTGCCTTGTGTGAAAATTACATCAATAAATCACATGCTTCCACATTCATGCTTTTGATTGCTTGGTTGTTGGTTAGGATTTGCAAACATCAGTGGTTTTATATGACATGTCACTGTTTCTGATAGTTGGGTCACACCAGAGGTGTGAAGAGTGTAAAGAGGTCATACATGATTATCTAAGAATGAATTCTGTTTCCAGGTGAGTTTACGTAGGAAGTTTGATTGGATATCAAACATAAAATTGGAAGGAATTGATGCTTTTATGCCAGGCTGTTTATTATCGATCTGATGCTATTTTTTTCCACCATCAACCGCTTAGACAATGTTGCACGACTCCTGTTAGGGTGGATTCAGACTCAGTCAGGCCCTGTGGTGGTTTGGATGTGTCAGTACAGGACCTGCTTGTGTGACGTATTCTGTTGGCCTCTGTGTGTACCACCGCCACCCTGCGCAGCTATGAAGGTTAATGTCACCTGCACCTCAACAACGCAGGTGAGCATTTTTTAATGCACTTCCAACACATCACCAACTGCTACTGAACAACAAACAGGAGGTTTCTCAGCCGCCATCATGGACTGATTCTCCTATTGCCTCTCACAACAAATGTGGTGCAAACCTAAGATCGCTATTACTGTTTTGCAGAATCGACTGTGATCAGGCTCTCTCTCTCTCTCTCTCTTGCTCTCTCTCTCTCTCTCTCTCTCTCTCTCTGTGTTTGTTGCTCTGGAAACAGCAGAGGTCTTCCGGTTTGGTCTCCGGCTGATATGATTGGCCACTGCAGTGTGATGTCAGATTATGGTCACCAAATAGCTGGGATAGTAAGATGAGTTATCATGTTTCCCACCCTGACAGTGCAGAATTTGAGCTGATATGATATGGCTAGAAAACACTTTTGTACATTCCTCCTCCAAGACGATTTTCAGATACACAATAGATTTTAGAGATGAAGATATTGAATTAGACAGTAGTCGGACCTGCCCCAAAATACAATGGTTTCTTCATTGGCATACTTTTACACAATGCTGATAAAAGGCAGATGGCACAGAAAACATGAGCTCTTGGCGAAGGCGGGAATGAGTTAGCAGTTAGCTAATTGTCTTGTAGCTCCTGCAGTGGTTTGTCTGTAACGTGACAACTGTCAAGTATATTAATTTGAGTGAAATCTGCAATATTTCACTCTTATTGTGGTAAAGCATGCGTATGCGGCAACGTGGAACGAAAGCCATCAAGCAAAGTACAAGTACCTCAACATTGTCTGGCACTTCTGAAAATATACTCATGGAAAGCTGACCTATTAAAGACGATATATGTCTACATATCCATTTAAGTTCACATCACATTTGGCCTCAAATTTATAACAGAATTGATAACAGCATTGCTAATATACATATGTATACGTATGTCTATGTGTATATACATATATATATATATATGTATCTATGTGTATGTACATATTTATGCACATAAATATACACATACACACATAGATACACACACACACACACACACACACACACACACATATATATATATATATATATGTATGAAATAGTAACTTGGCTGTTCAATATATACTTCTTTACACAGGGATTCTTTATTGTACCTCTTTGTGCACCAGCAGGCGTCTGATTTTCTTCAAGGAGAAAGTGAATGCAATATTACCTTTCCAGACAAACGTAGGATTCTTGGGTATACATTTGATCTTTTACTGAAGCCAGTGTGAAAAGGAGACGTACTTCTGTCATTGTGCTGTTCAAGTTTATGACTTTGCCACAGGTAAAGTGGAGAGAGAGAGAGAGAGAGAGAGAGAGAGAGAGAGAGAGAGAGAGAGAGAGAGAGACCCTGGATGTCATTGAGGCCTTGTATTGCTTTCATGGTATGTATCAGATAGGAAATCAAGCCTTGATCAAAACCAAAGCTGACTGCAGAGGAGTAACAAGAAAACATCAAACAGTGGAAAAGACAGAAGCTGGATATGCGTGCGGCAACGACGGCGACGACGGCAGCGGCGGCGGTGGCGGTGGGGGGGGTGGGGACTTGTTCCCACCTCGTTTTAATTCTCTTCATAAGATCTGTTAAACACGTTCAGCAGAGAAGTGTGTCCAGTTGCGGGCCTCCGGTGGGACTGCATGTCCTGAGGTTTACTGTTGCTAGCTTGTCATGTCCACGTCAACAGCACTTATCACCTTCTGTCTGAGAGCCGAGGCGTTTCCCAGGCATTTAGCTGCCTGTTTGTCTTCTCTTGATTTCCCCTCCAAATCTGTCACATATAGTCTTCACCTGACACCTCACAGAGTGTTCCTCTCTCAAACACTGTCAAAACACAGAGATCCAACAAGAAAAGATAGCAGCGGGGAACCACAGATTGCCAAATGTTAGACACTCATCACGCTCCGCAAATAATGACCCGTGCAGGAAAAACGCTCTGGGATTGTTTACTTCATCAACATGCTGACTGCAATCCAAATAAGAGAAAATGAACAGTTTGTGTTCACAACTTTGCAGTTGATTTGGGCTCAGGTGCTGCTTTATGCTGCTCGCACATTGTATGGTACATCCAGGGTTTTCACATCACCCAGACCTTCTCTGTTGTTTCCTTTTTTTTTTCTTGGAATAAAAACTCTGGCATGAAAACAATACACTTCCCAGTGAAGGCCTGGCGTGGAATCAAACACTTCTCTTTGGTGCATTTTTCCTTTGCTGGCCTCTCTTCCACACAGCAAACCCTTATTATTTCAATAAGCTCTTGGTTTTAATACATTATCGATCCTATAAGGTTGAAGTACGGGCCGTTGCATTACCAGGATCCTAAAGCCCATCATGGCATGACACTCATATACGTGTGAAGAATTATACCAATTATGAAATCAACCAACAACTACCTCAAAAAGCAATCAATTGTCACATTGGAAAACATTTCGTCCCACATTGTTATTGGCTTTGTAGTTACACAGATGGGGTGGGCGGTGGATGTTTAATGACTTCCAAATACTGATTTCTCTCTTTTTTTTCCAGTTTTGCACAAAAGCGACCTTTCCATTATGCTTGATAGTGTTTGCTGCGGGACTCTGCTCCAATGAGACGATAGCATTTGCTATTGATTAGCCGTTACACCACCATGTGCACTTAAAAGCCTACATTAAAGCCATGGATTATGACCAGTAAAATACACACAAGTACGTTAGGAAAAGATGTATTCATTTTAATTCTATGAATGCTACAAAGCTAGCTGAGGAGAGGAAGCCGTTTGTAGAGGTGGGACAGCGGGGGCCCGGGGGCTGAGGGCTGGCGGGGTCAAGTGTGAAGCCACGTCTTTGACAGTGGATGTCTGCCTGTGTTTCCATATCACGCTGTTCAATCATGCAGTGCCCTCATGCAGAAACCTTTAGCTCCACGCTCATAAATGTAAAGAAAGCAAATCTCAGTGTTTGAAATGGTCACGGGGTCTTTTTCCTGATAAAAAGCACAGATGAAACAGAATCCAGCATCCAGAGGCATCTACAGAGAACAGGATACGCTATAAAAAAAGAACAATTAAGGTCACCTTTATTGTTTTCAGTCTAAATCATCTGTGTGACATCTAAATGACATTTTAATGAAAATTTTAGACAGGTTATTTTGAATAGTTTCGCAAAAGATGCAGAAGGCTGAGCAGTGGTGAATTGCAAGTGTCTTCGGGGGGGACGGCTGGTGTGATGGGTGTACCGAAATCTGAGCCGAATAAATGAAGTGGAGATGGTAATACAGTGCGTTACGGCGCAGAGTGACAAGCCTGTTCCTCCCATGAAGCAGCTGAGCTGGCAGTAAACAGACAAGACATCCCGTTCAGTCAGTTATCAGCCCAGGAATAATGAAGGAACAGGCCGGCAGACCAGGACGAGTCACCCTAGTCAGCCAAGTGGAGAATTTAATTTCGTGCAGGTTTCTCTGCAGCCAAGCATTTCCCCATCGGAGGTCCACTGGTGCTTGGGTGAGCGCGGACAACTCAGTGCACCCGACTCCGAGTCTCCCCGGCACTGACAGAGATGTGTGGTGATGGATTTTAGAGTGGCCGGGGGGAGAGGTGGGCTTAAGTTTAGCTAGGGCTGTTAAAGAGGAGAGAGAGCGATGACAAGCTAACTTCAGAGAAACGTAACAAAGCGATCACTCGTGCTGCTCATTTTCCAGAGTACGGGTGCTTTATTAAATCAAAGACAGTGGAATGAGGAATGGGTCCTGTCTGACCCAAAGATACGAAGGAAGGAAATAATATTGTCTGTGCTTTATGTTAACCCCGCTCCACCGAGCACCACTCTTCTTAGCACGGCTGCTTGGCTACTATTTGTTTTAATCAGTTTAACCTCACTGTTGTGCTGCTGAAATTAATACATATACATACGTATACTGTATGTGTATGTATATATAAGGTGGGGGTGTGTGGAACGAGCCACAGAGGAACACACAGAAGTGAAGAGCAGATCTGTTCAACATGACGGAAAATGGCCCATTTTTAATTTTTTTATTTTGGGTTTGGTTGTAGTCTCCTGTAACCCTGTGTCCGTGTCATCTTGATGCTGGAGGTACGTGCTTCGAGCGCCTATCTCTATATTTTAATGTGTATTTAAAAAAAACATTCGCTATCAGACCAAGAGCGTGAGCGAATTTGCTTTTTCTCACTCTACTTCCTGTCACACGGTTGCTGTTGTTGAAGGAGGCGACGCCCCCCGTCTCTGCACGGCGCCGTAGCTCACAGTGTCAGCGGACTCACAGGCAGGCTGGATCTCCTGGGAGTCTCCCAACACAGACGTCCATTTGTCTGTCTGTTCAGTGGAAGGAAATTTCTGACTTTATTGAATGTTGAACAGAATACTGGTGGAATTCTGCTGTTTTAACTTGTGAATTTTATTTTATTTTTTTTTGGGAGGGGGTGTAAAACCGTTTGGCAAATGTGACTTCCGGCTGTTTCCTGCCAATACTGACCCTGAAGTCATTGTGTATATTTATTTATTTAAAGAATGTGCAAAAATGTAAATGAGGACCACTGGTTTCATTTTTGAAGCCACGATGGTCAGTTTGGTCTGTCGCCGTACGACAAGGAGACATTATTGACCTTTTTGTGGACTGATGGGAAATCTTGCTCATACAGCGTCAAGGGAAATATTAATTAATTTAATAACCTGGAACTTCTTCCTGAAGCTTAATTCCCAAACTTGACTTGGTGTACCATTACACCAAAAAAAAAAAAAAACACCAAAAAAACCAACCCTTAGTAACGTCTACAAACGCTCCCGTCGTCAAAAACAAAGTGTTGTTTTCCCCACCAGCGTTTTGTGAAGACTCAGTAAACAGAGATAACTAGTACACACATCTGGGTTGCTCCTAAAATAACACTGTTTTCTATTTATTAGATTGACAGTCAGCATTAGGTGAACCTCAGCAGCTTGTCCTCGTGTGTGTTCTTCCCCACCAGCGTGAGTCTCTTCCTGGTGTGTTCCATCTGCCCAACGCCAGTAAAAGCATCATGTCAGACAACTCCAGAATCTTTCATAACTGATCCGATAATCTGAGATCGTGCTCAGCTTCAGAAAAGACTGCGGCTATCATCGTCGTCATGGTCTCATTGATACCGCCGTTGTTTGATCACACAGTGTGGATAAGAGAACCGCTCCGGCAAATATTGATCCTACCTCACACAATTTCACAGGATTAAGGAAGTTAACTCAGATTGGTTCTATTAGTAGTGTTACACTTCTTTTTTTACGACTTGCAGAGAGGATGAGACATTAATGCTAGCGAGGCCTTCTGTGCTGCGAATGTGTGCCGTGGTGGCGCTGCCAGGCTCAAATCACAGCCAAACATTTATGGATGATCTGAGCGTTTTAAACATGCATGTATGTTACATCTTTAGTAAAAAAAAAGAAAAGAAAAAGTGTTTGCATTTTACTTTGCATGTTTCTGTTCGCACAGTAGGTGAAGCTGGGTTCGCACCAACAATGACCACTCATTTGGAAGTGAACCAAACGCCCCTGGCTCTAAAGACCTGCCCAGGGTTCAGGTTCTTAAAGCAGAAATAATTGCTGAGGTGCACGCTCCATTAAAGCAACTATTTAATACAATAATCATTCAATTAAAAATCCCTTGTAGCAGCTGCCATCGTCGATTTGGATCAAAGGAACATGTTATTTGTGGTATGAAGCAAACAGCTACAATCCACTCCTTCTGTGGGATTGCACATCCTAATCTGCAGTTAGCAATGCTGAATTCCACCAGTAAACTGCCTCATTAAAAGGATTCTTTGCATTGCTCGTAGAATGTTTTCACCACGTGGATGACAGCGACTCTTCACCTGCTAATTTACTGAATCAGGTTCCGTTCCGAGAGAACGACACTGAGACGATACAAGTTCTTTATTTTGGACTTGATTACTGTGCGTGTATTTAGTTTTGCCAACCCATCTGCTCTCATATTGGCGGCGGTGGCTGTGGGAGGTCAGCCTGCTTTACAGGGGGCCTTTATTAGAATGAGCTCACAGACGACAAGTGAGGTGCCTCTGTGTGTAAAGGTGGTGGCACCATGTATTCATCGCCACTGTGAATCAATCTGGATCCTTTTCCATGGACACACAGATTCCCTGGTTCAACAGGGTCACATGAGGGCGGAGGTTCCTGTTGCAAAGGCATGAGGAAGTCGCCATCGAGTGGTCGTGTTGGGGTGATGGTTCTGACATTAACGTAACCGACGATGGTTCCTGATCTTAGCCAAGCGGTGCCTGAGTCTTCTCAGATGACCCGTCATCCATGCATCCACTGCCTACGTTGCTTATCCTGTTAAAGGTTGCACCTGTGAGAGATTTACACTCTCCAATTAACCCAACTTACATGTTTTTGGCGTTTGGGAGGAGCACTCAACACGGGGACAACATATAAACCCCCCCCCCCCCCCCCGCTGGCCGTCAGATTGAAGCCTGATCCCGCCTCACCCTGTTTTGACGCATCGTATAATATTATTCTCACAAAGTGAACTTCATTTCAGGAAGGAGATGTCAGCGTGCAACAATAGTGTAAAGTTTTCTAAACTGCAAAACCACATTAACAGCCGCCGATAGCGCCGTTGGACCAGGAGCTCGTTTGTCTGCCATGATGAAATCATCCGTGTCTCCAGCCTGAAGGATCCTAACAGACAAGCTGTCGTTTCTGAGCTGCTGACATGTAACTGTGATGCTACCGACGTGAAATGTTGCGTTAAGAGGTCATGGTCATTTTGAGCAGGTACTTCATGTATTTATATGAGATTAGATTGAACTCACAATGTGTAGTCAAGGCCAGCAGCTGTCTGCTAACATAAACCCAACACTCAGCTCAATACAGCTTCTTGCTATCCAAATACATTAGTTTGACAAATAACCCTTAAATAAAAGTGTACTATTACCCTGTTCCTAAGTACAGGGGAGGAATAGAAAGACAACTGAAACAAAAGCTGAATTGTTTGGAACCTTTAGGCAAAAACAATTGCGTCCAACTTTTGATAAAAGCCTGAGGCTGCATCTGCTTCCAGGATAAAACCAATAATAACAAAAACTGGCGGCCCATCACACCTTATTTTCCCTTAACAAAACAACAAAAAATCACGGTGCGCTAAAAGTTTCTGTATCACATCTGTGCACTTCTGAAAATGAAGAGTCGCTAAAAACCTTGAACTGATAAACCTCGACTTTAAAGTTTCGTTTTGGGGCAAAACCTCACCATGCAAGATGGTTTTGTTGTGAGTAGATTTAATAAATGATTTGTGGAATTAAGATTTTGCTGCTGATGCCGAGAAACTCCTGAGGTTCCAACTTACAGCGACATTATGAATTTGAGCCTGTTTTCATCCATCGGTGTTTGTAGCTTTGGCTTGGCTGAAGATGTCCAAGTTAATTTTTGTTGTACACAATTACAGTACAGATGATAAAACGATCCTCAGCTGGCCTCGTAGCTATGAGCAATTTTGACAAATATGTTATATGTCAAATACAAAATGTGCCAACTGAGCTTTGTCCATAAATTATAGACAACGAATCACAAAACACATGTAAAATGAGTGACCTGAGACCGCTCGTACAGTGCGTACATGATGGAGTGTTTACGGAGTATTATCTGTGTGTAATGCAGTATTTAATCTGGGTTTAAGAATATGAATTATTTTGAGCAGCAAGCTAATATAAAGGAAAAGTTTCGGAAACAAAGGAACACTGCACACATTTTACAGTTATTCACCAAATGGCCTTTCAAATTGGAAGTGTCAGACATTATGCTGTTGGTTTGCATGCGAGCCCATTCTTCATTACATGAGAGATGGCTTTGTGTTTTTTATCTTGTTGGGTGCCTTTTGAGCAAAGGAGCGCATTACCATGAGTCTTTGTTTTATTGTGTTCAGCAAATTAATAAATGGGGAGCACAGTGGGAAAAATAGATATGAAAATGTGTGTACTTTGCATTATTGAAAAGCCCATCCACTAAAGGTTACCAGCAGCTATTGTAGTACAATCTGCGAAATGTAATTAGAGTGTGTGTGTGTGAGTGTGTGTGTGTGTGAGTCAGAGAGAGAGAGAGAGAGAGAGAGAGAGAGATAGAGAGAGAGAGAGAGAAGATAAAGCTGCCTTTGCCATTATGGACTTCCTCATAACATTTGGCTTCCCTCTGAAACTTATTCTCTCTGAACTAATTTTGCATGACATATTGCATTTCTGCTTCAGCTATCGTGAGCCTACCTGTGAATTAAACTGCCTCTGCAATACAGCAAATTTCCACATCACATTTTGGACATGCAGATATCTCATATTTGCTGTGCTGTATTCACTGAAGGCAGACAAAACTCACAACCTGGCGCAGAATTGTTTTGCTGCTGCCTTGTGCATGCTGGTGTACACAACGACTGATGGACAAAAAGAGGTACACACAGATTGCTTCACGAGCTCTGCAACAAAGGAGCGGGTTATGAATTCCTAAAAATATATAATAATATTTTAACTCATCAATTCAAAGACTCTACACGTGTTTTATCTCCTCTGATCAGGCAGCCAGCAGTGGGCTCTTCCATAGTCGGAGATGACCTCTCAACAGTTGCATTGTGGGATGTCACCACAGGATCAATGGCAAGGCAAAGTCCATCAGGATCAAGATCTTCTGCTGTCATTTGAATTCATTCATGCGAACTCACTGTTGGAAAACACTTTTCTGTACCGATAAAGGTCCAGTTAAACAAAACAAAAAGGGATTTGGTGAAGAGAACGACGTTGGTCACCGTGAGTCTCGCAGCTGTTGGTGTATTCATCATGAAATTGTAAATATCCATTCATGTACACACACATTTCCAGTGTTTTTGGCCCATGTGTGCCATGTCTGCACTTGATCCCTGCTTCAATAATGTAACGCCATGGGCGCTGGTGACAGCATCAACCACCGTTTGTGAAAGGACCGACAATGTCCAAAAACTACTCCGCATGTGATTGGATAAACCATCAGTCACAGACTAACTTCAACCGATCAAATCAATCCAGTCTAGAATAGCAAAAAACAAACAAAAACAAAACATCTTTGCGGTGGAGAAGCGCCCTCAGTGGCATTATTCTCCCGTCAAAGAAGACCTTACAACAGCTTCAACGCTAATGTCCTCAGGAGCCGCCACTGAGGCACTCAAAAACCTCGAGCGTCCTCACAGGGCGCTGACAAAAACACACCTCCAAGCCTGATAAGTTGGTTTGTCACGTGATCTTGCAAAAGCGCGTCGTGGTAGTTTGATTCAATAAACACCAGACCGCAGCAGGAGAAACACCACGCGTCGCATGTCCAGTGTTAGCTGCTGTGAACCTGCTGGTGGTCACGAGGAAAACAGAAATCCGCACCCACGTCAGTAAACTTCAAGAAGATTCCAATCGCTGCTTCATAAATGCGACTCAAACACCTCCCCCCCCCACTGCTAAGTCTGGTGTTTGGAGGTGCTAAAACAACCACAACATGGACGTGGTCAGTGCAATGATCAGTGAGAGCAATGATTAAGGTTCAGGCCTACAACCTAAAATATTGGAGAAATGTCTGCGTGACCTTTTTTTTCTTCAAAATGCAACTTGCAGTCTGTAAATGACACTGAATGTGTCGTATCGTGGGTCTTTTTGCATTAAAATCTTTTTTTTTCTATTATGAAGACACTTTTACAGGTTTTTAATTGTTCAAATTGAGTTAAAATTAGGATTTAGATATTAATGTGTTTTGTTTTTTTTTTGTTTTAACATGAGAGCAAGTCACACCTATTTGTTAAAAAAACAAAAAGGAATATAAGCGACATTATGCAATCCTACTCCCAAATAGGAGGATGTGTGGAATTTCAATCCCACTGTGACCCAATGAAGTTCTTCTCCATGCTTCCTGTTCCTAGATAAGCCTGCTCCCATTTTAATGGTCCCTCTCCATGAAAGGAGCAATAATAGCAGCCATGCAGACCAAAAGTTGAGCAAAAAAGGAGAAATGATTAAGGAACCTTATTAAAAGCAACCTTGTAGATTCAGACGCATGATGGAGAGCACATTATGAGGCCTGATCCTTTTCAAATGACACCACAGTTTCCCGAACACGCCGAAAAATCTGATTAGGGTGACAAGCACTGAGTGATACTGCAAACCTGTTAATAACATGAAAATTAGAAGGGGCTCATGCAAAGAAAGGAGATTAATTTAGCTGGAGTCCATCTTGCGCAAATTGCGAAGTTGTGAATATGTTTTCAGATAATGAGCCTTCCTACTTGTCAGCTCACTTGTCATTTTCTGTAATTAATGTTAAGGAAGACTCCTTCCTGATGGTTCATATTACTCATGTACCAGGAAAATTTCTCCCCAGAAATAATTTACATTTATTATCATCAGTCTGTTTGTGTGGTTTATTTCACAGTGGAGTAATTTATTGCAGCACCATTTCGCTTGCCTTGATTAGTCACTCGTCAGACTGAGATGTAATTTTTTTTCTTGGTATGTCGGCTTCATGGAAATTGAAAGTGTTTTTGGCGCAGCGTGGCACCTTCACAGCTTCACCTTTTACTTTGCTTTTTATTTTCTTTTTATTTTATTCTCTTGCCTCTTTACCACCGCTGTCATTGGGGTGAACAAATGAAACGGACAAACAGCAATGACCGAATGAGAATCAAGATTCTGCAATTACAACTAAACTAAGCACAGATTGTAAGATGCGCTGGATTAATACCTCACTAAAACCAAGTCAAGCTGCTCAAATTTCTTTTCAAACAACAAAAAAAAAACCTTACACTTATGATTACATTTGCAAATAATATTTTAATTTATTATGCAGCACGATGAATATATGGAGAGAAGAATAATGAAATTACACATTTGATTTCTTTACATCTTCCCCACAGTCCCCACAGATACCAGCGACACAGATTTCCCCCACAGTGGTGCGATCATAACTCAAAAAAACATTCATTTAAGACAGATATTTAAATAAGCCTTGCTTTGCATTGGGGCTTTGCTTTTCTTTGTGCCAGTAAATTTATAAGCCCACTTCTTAAATGTATTATTCATCCGAGCATGTAAATAATGCATGCCTGGCTCCACAGTAAATTAACCCTTTACCTTACCGGGGATACAGGAGTCATTGTTTTGAAAGCCAATTATGTCATTTAATTAATGTTGTAATTAATACCGTAATTAGCTTAAACACCCTGCAACTGAGTGGCACTACTAAGCTGTCTTAATTAAATAGATTGAACAGTTTTGAATCTTTTTGCACTGTCAGAGAAATCTTAGCTCTGTGCCTTTTTAAAATAAAGACAGCCACTCATTCGGCGTTAATGTGGATCATAAAAGGGACAGTTAAAAGCTGTCTGTCTTTAAAAACACCTCTTTAAAACCCCTCACATCCAGCCAATCATTTTTAATCAGCCACTGTAAATCCACCGCGTGTCTATGGAACCAGTTTGGTCACATTTTGATATCACAGTGGGAGTCGTTGCCTGCTAAAATTATGAAACAAAATAAATCCAATTCCCAATTCAGCTTTCAAACTAAAGGTAAGGAGGCTGTGCACATCTGTGTTTTATTGCTGCAGTACACTGGCGGAGCAGCAGACAGCTAATCCGCTAGCAGAGAGTTTTTATCCTTGCCCGAGCTGACAGTGATAGAAAGTGTTTTCCCAAAACTAGAAAAATAGTTGAGAGAGGATGAAAAAGCAAAGAGGTCAGTGAATACTGAAGGATTTCCAGTCCACTCAACTCGACTGGCTGCAGGTCCGGCTTTGTATTCATGGGCTGTGAGCATCCGTACAGCTCATCTATTGTGCATGTGTATGTCAGAATCATTTTTGAAGCCAGATGCTTCTGCACTAGCAGGAAGCAATAAGGAGGAACTCTCGGCTTGTAAAATTAATTCCCCTTAGTATGTCAGAGTGTGGCTGGATCCTGGGAGTTATAAGCTGCTTTGATGCACATGTGAACTTTCTCTCTCTGTGGGGGTCGTTTGCATTCGACTTCCTTTTAAAGTGTAAATATTGTAGAAATATGTGGGAAGCGTGAACACATTTTTATTTGTTTTCTGTGCTGTACACGCATCTGTGGAGGACTTTCTACCTGGTTGGCTGTGATTTTATCAATGTCATTAGACCATTCATTGAACTAAGTGAGGAATCCATCAAAAGCTGACAGGAAGCTGGAGACTAATGGCTGTTAGGCTGTAATATTCTTTAATGTGATTTTTATTTGCCTTAATTTCATCTTCTTTTACACACCGGTCCCAAATCAGCAGAGAGGTGCTGAGCATCCTCCTCAGCGACAGAGCTGACAGAAGCTTGCAGATTTATTCTGGGAAAGTTTTAGGAAAACAAGGCCAACGTGTGACTCTAGTTTCTGACTGCACATTTGGCCTTGCGTTATGTCTCTAATGGCAAACAGGGCAGAGATTTGTGTGCGTGTGGAGCCCCGGCACCATCTCTTCATACCGTTCTGCATTTGGAGCCACCTTCGTCACACACTCCAACACTTTAAATTAAAAATAGCTCGGCGGGTTTCAATTTTGTGCTGACACAAACCTAATTTTACACCTCCTCTCAGTAGTTTCCCCTGTTCTTACACTTCATATCCTCTGAAACAATCAAGCGCAGCCCTGAAATTGCCTGAAACATAACAAAACAAATGAAATGGAAATTAATTTTTTTTTTTTTTTTTTGCAACAGGATTATCTATCCGTGCGACTATTATCCTTTCCCGCTGTTTATCTGAAGCAAAAGGAGAGGATAATTTTACAATTAATAGCGGAGTATTCAGAACCCTACCGTAATCATTAGCTGACACATCTAGAAGAAATAGCCCTTCATATTGCCTTACCCTGGGCTTCAATAATCTTGACCCTGGGTATTAATGGATGAGTTAATGGCCTGCAGAAATCCTTTAATTTATGCCAGGGTGAATTAAGAATAAGTAATGGATTCTGCTTTTCAAAATGTCCAGACAAGGCATTTCCGTTCAGCCTATCTGAGAAATCAAATTATCATATTATCTCTCTGAATGGGTCTTCTGAACCCATATTTCACAATATCTGATGGAAATAGTTTTGACATTCATTACATGACTCTTGCTTTATTGTGGCTTGCTAGTACATGCTATGACAAAAAGGGATAATGATTTTCCAGCCAGACATGAGTAGAATGGACATGGAAAAAAAAAAGGGGGGGATCAGAAATGACAAATCAAAGTTTCAGCGTCCTAATGTAAATACAAATGTAATTATGGAGGTGTAAATTGGTTTGACTCTCCAGAGAGAGGCCACAGCCCTTCAACCTCGTCTTCAACGGCGTCTCACACGACACGTGACGTGGGAACATTCACGATGGGCACGCTGACATCTCCAGAAGTTGGTCAGTGTCTGTGACTCCCGCTAAGATCAACACCATGTGGACACTCCAGCCGATGCTCTCGTCACATATTGTTTTAATGAGTGGGAGAGTCGAGGTTAATCGAGCCTGAGTCTTTAAATAAGCCTCCCCTCTGGAGGAAATGCTTTCTAGATTTTTGCCCTTTGTAGCCTCATAAACACACTTGCTATAAAGTTAGACATTATTAGATATCTATCTGTAGAAAATGTAAAGCAATGCCCTTTGCCCCCTCCCACCTACCCCACCCACCTCCAACATGAGATCCAAGCACCTACCCTTCATACTGTTGACGCAATGCTTCAGTTTTTTGGTGAGTGAATGCTAAACAACAAATGCAGTGGGTGTGCAGCAGCTAACCTAGCTAATGCTAACTGTTTTTGGTTCGTTGTTGTGATTCGCGCCACACTGTCAGAGCTAGCATGCTGTGCGTGTCACAGCTGGTGGACAGAGATGCCAATAATAATTTTTAAGCTATGATTCAACACATTTAAGATGATACAAAGTTACAATACCACAATATCAGGTGTGTTTGAAGTCCTGCGGCGCCGCATCCATGCCGCTTTGTCCAACGCCTGTTGAGTTTTCATGTTTTAAAGACTTCCTATTTTTTTATGAAACGTTCCCATTTTGTGATGCTTTTGATCAGGGCTCCTGTGGAACATGTGCTGGGATGCTTTTCAGATTGAAAATTGGCCTTGCTGGGATAAAACAGGAGACATTTTTGTTAGACAAACTGTCATTATTATATGCTTGGTAACTTGCACAGAAAGTATGGGCAATGGGGCAGTAAATGTCCTTTCACATGATGGTAATTTTGTCTGACTACAGGTGCTACTGTTTATGTAAGTACATTTTTTTTCAAAGTTTTTGGGATGAAAACGCACAATCTGGAAGATCTCCACAAACATTCTCGCATAAATGTTTTTTATATTACTTGTACTCCATAGAAAAAACTGTCAGCTTGTGTTCCTCACAACTATTTCAAGTATTTTGAGAAGTATAGAACTTTATAATACTGAGAACAGTTCATTTCCATCCCTCTGCCTTTCCTTGGACTGTTTTACATCCAACCAAACTACAGTTAGGATCCAGCAAAAAAGGAAAAAAAAAAAACCAATAAAATAATAATTTACATAAGTATTTGTTAAAATTTTATTTTCTGAAAACAGCAGGCTAGCATGCAGTTTTGTAATGGCCTGTGAACATCATTGCCAACTTCTTACCTCTGAAAATTCAGTTTGATTTCTGATGAATGTCGCCGGGAGGCACACAGTTGGAAACGTCAGTCAAATGCACATAGAAGACACACTGCTACTGAACTGTTGACTGTCACAATCACAATAAAATCTAACAATTGTCACAGAAGTGCTAAATATGTTGAACATCGTGAATCAAAAAGTTTCATTCCTGTTGATCTTCATTCAGAGCTTCCATATATTCTCTGAAGAAGTTACATTTTTTAAGCTGTATCAACATAAACTACGCTGGAAGCAATTGCTGTAAATTTACAGCAAGATTTCAACACGTGAATTCTAATAGGAATCTGTTAAATTACACTCCATGCCTTTTTTTTTTTTTAAACAGAACTATGCTGTAATGCTAAAATACTGTACTTCACCGTAAATAAATCATCTAATAACAGTATCATGCAGTATCTTTGCCTTATGGAAGCACGGAGAATCTCCTGAGCTGCACATGTGAGGCCAGAGCCTTGGCTTTCCTCATCCATCTCGATCACCATCATTATTTGGTGAGTAGCGATTGCATTCATTGTAGAAATGCAAAGTCTGTAGGCCAGTGGAGGCTAAGTGAAGTTTCCAGTTTGTTTGCATCGATAATTACACTGGGTGCACATCATGCTGGCCAGATTTAGCAGCAAGCCAAAATGTTGAAAATGCTGGCAAATTAATCCAAAAAACACAAGAAGTCGACTGTAATTTTTACATCCGGAGCCTACAGAAATTGATGTGTGTGACATCTGTATTTTGCCTGTGAATTCATGAAGCTTTATGACAGTCTTGAACATTTTACAATACACGTGTCACACACGTGTACATTTTACGTGTCACACAACAGTCAAGCGGGTTAATATTAAGATGAGAGTGCACGCTGACTGTGTTTACACGCAGTTGCATTCCTCCATCTTGTACTAGGCTACTGCACTGGCGTGAGTCTGTCTGATGGCGTGATGACAGTGTAGTTAAGGCCATAGAGCAGAAGCTGTGGTTGTATTTGTTAAAAAGAGTGGGTTTTTTTTTTTTTTGCATCATTTCAAGTGACTGCTCATTTGTGTTGATTTCTCTCTTTCTCTGATATTGCCTACAGATGCAGTAGACCATTGTCCAGCTGCCCTGATCCTCCCAAGTACTTGCCTGTCCATCACATTTCAGAGTTGATCAGTTATTTTTTTTCAGACCTCAAACACTGAAATAGACAACTATGTAAACTGGTCAAAGAGGCTGTTTTTTTCCCTTCTTCTTCTTTTTCTTCTTCTCTTCTCTTTTCTCCCCGTTTTTGGTTCACAGTTTTACTCCGGTAGTTTATTGTTTCTTTAACCATAACGGTCAAGTGTGTTTGGCTTGCAATGATGTTTTAATGAGGTTCAGTTCGTTTAAGTAAATCCTGTATTTTTCTTGGATTTCCAACACTACATCTACATGAATATATTTGATGGCTTATAATGTCTCGTTAATCTGAGTGAGTTCCAAACCCTCCTTTTTATTCATTGGAATAAATCCTGAGAGAGGCACCAAGAGAGGCAAAGTCGTGTCGGAAAAACAGGCAAAGTCGCAAACAAAAAGACAACGACAGTCAACCCTCAGGAGGAGACTCATGGATTCTGAGTGAATGGGGGGGATGATTAGCTGAAGTATTTGAGAAATTGAATTTGTTTTTTGTTAGCTGATCTCTCTCTCTCTCTCTCTCTCTCTCTCTCTCTCTCTCTCTCTCTCTCTCCCCCCCCTGCAGGTGTGCACGCATGCACACATGCACACACGCCCAGCCCCACCCGACCCACAACCGCCACTGTGCTCACCAGCTAAGTGTCTGTTTGTCATTTGATGGTGTCCAGGTCATGTATGGTGGAATGTTTGAGAGGTTTTTTTTTTATCTGTCTCTCTCTCTCTAAACACTACAACATTAGTTAGACCAAAGTAGAACGGTGAAGTTGCCCAGTGGGTGTACTGGACGATAAGCTTGTGTGTATAATGACAGTTGTGTATAATGTGTTTTCTTTTTTGAGTTCTGTGTATTATTCATCTAAGTGTGTTCATGCGTACGTGCATGCATGTCCGCACACACACACACACACACACACACACACACACACACACACACACACCTCTCTCACCCTCTCTCTCTCACACACACACACACCTCTCTCACCCTCTCTCTCTCACACACACACACACCTCTCTCACCCTCTCTCTCTCTCACACACACACACACACACACACACAAACAAATGAGAGGACGAGCGAGTGGGCTGGAAACTGTTCATTTCAGGTTACAATAAAAAGTAAAACTCAATAAAAAGCTGTGTTTTTGTCTGAAAATGTAATCGCATGATTGGACAATCGGTGGGCCTGCTCTTCATTCACAAAGCATATTTTCTTATGGTTTGTCTTTGTAGCAGGTTTGGACAGAAATGTTGTGAATCCTACAATCAGTGAGGTCTGTTAAAACGTTGCCTGTTTGAAGGTTACAGTGTTACTATCCCTCTGTCAGGATTCATTTAGCTTTGAAAATAGCTGAAGTGATACAAACTAAATTGTACAAAACTACAAAGCATTTAAAAAATGTTGTATTGTCATTAGCAGTACAGAACTGTAACATGAATTACAGTAACAACTAGTTGATTTTACAGTAGACTAATGGCAACCATGCTGCCAGGTTTTTACCGTTTTTTTACAGGATAAGAAATTAAAAAAACACTTCATTCTGTGTTTGTAATTAACAGTATAATACCGTAAAATGAATCACAGTTGAAAGACGTTATTTTTACAGTAGAATAATGGCAACCCTGCTGCCAGATGATTACTGTTTTTTTACAGGAAAATTTCTGACAGTGTAAGCATGCTAAACTTCATATTATTTATTGCAGGGAGTTTAAAGCAGAATGCATTAGATACTGTAACGGTAGCTCAATGTAGCCACATTAATATGCTGGAACTTTTACAGACACAGCAGCTCCTCTCCGCACATCCCCTCCATTACACCTCCGCTTGTTGTGCCCCCGTGAATTGAAGACCCTCCTGGGGCTTCACACGCAGTTACTTAAGGCTAGCTCTGCATTTTTATTGGATGATGTCATGTATGTGTCACAGCGAAGGGGAAGTTTGATGTGAGCTATAACACCGTAAGAGAGTTGTGCTGTAATGATGAAGTCATCCTATCTTTTTTCTTTAACATATCACTTGAGTCCTCGGGTTGTATAACATTGACCCCGAGCCCCCCACCCCCCACCTGTATGCACAGAAACACACACACACACACACACACACACACACACACACACACACACACACATGCTAGACTCACATGTTCTCTCCTGTCAAACAACAACACAACACTGGCAGTTATTTGGGGTTTGTTTGTAATCTTTTCGGGCGCTTTGTCAGGCAGGCGCCGTGATATTAGTGTGAGTGCACAAAAGCCCCCGAGTGGTGTCACGCACAATTAATGTCCCCAGGTAGCAACTCCATTAGTCTTATGAACTCGTGTCGCAGTGGGGAATGCTAATGGTGGAGGTGCCTTAGGGCATTAGGAAAGAGTGCAGCCAAAGCTACCACTTTACCCTTCGATTTGACCAGTGTGCACCTCCACCTCACTTTAGAGCCCCATAACCAACACCCCCCAACCTCGGCACTTTAGCCAGACACACTGTCAAGTAGCAGGCGGCCTCTGAAGAGTCTACTGGCAGAGTGTGTGTGTGTGTGTGTGTGTGTGTGTGTGTGTGTGTGTGTGTGTGTGCCACTCACTCACTCACACAGCTGCTTCGTTTTAATGATCATTTACACGTCCCAGGCATCTTATCAAAATGCCTCCAATTACATAACAGCACCATGTATTGTGTCACTCCAGTGGACCCTTTGAAAGTCCATATTTCCAATTCTATGTGAAAAAACCCCTACGTGGTTAATCACTGTCAGGTTTCATAAATGTTGACTTCCATCTCAGCAGCCTCAAATCCCACATGGTCACGTGACCTGCTCCGCTACAGATCCCCAGCCTGACCTTGCTGCGGTAGAAGAATGGAGCGCTTCATTTGATCTAACAGGCCTGCAGCTGAGCTAAACCCAGTGGTGAGGCCTGCCTGCCTGCCTGCACCCCCTGCTCCATGCGCGCTCTAGCATGGATGTATTTAGGAAGCCTGGTAGCTACCTTCACATCACAGCTCAATAGCATCATGTTGCCTCCAAACCTACATGTCAATTCCGTGTCACACACTCCACAGAGCGAAAAAAGAGGTAGAGGTGGTCCGTGATAAGGAGCGAGCAGACAGAAAACAGAGCGATGGAGAGAGAACGCCGGAAAATTCTGGTAGAAGGAAGCCACATCACCAAGCAGGCCGCCATGACAGCGACTACAAACAGAGAGAAGTCACTCGCAGCCTATTCACAGCTTTTATTACATTATCAATTATAGATTATAAATGTACTCCACAAGGTCTGGTTCTCTATGCATTACTCAATCATGTTGAGCCGTCATCACTCAAGCTGAGGCCCACACGGGAAGGTCGGGGGAGCTCGCTGGTTCCTGGGCGCCCTCTCATTGTTGCTATGGATTGCGGAGGCTGTTTTATTGCTTGTGGCAGTAATTGCACTTCCACTCGATGGTCTTTTGTTGAGATAAACCCCACTGTTGGCGCTCTGTTAGGCCCCGCTACAAGCTAATAGAGTCACATGCTCTTGAACATGTGTCAACCTGAAAGGTTCTTTTTGCAGACACTGTAAAGATTAAGGCGGGACTGTGTGATTGGTGAATGATTCCTTCAGCAGCAGCGTCACAGGACTCTGCTGCAGTCATCAAGCAGAAGGATCAGAAAGTTTCCGCAGCGGTTTGAGGTCCTCCATCTTTGATTTTACAGCTTTCCTATGAATGAGCCAAGCAAGTGTTCATATTGATTTATACATTAAATATATTAGCAATAAAACAACATCCTGCAGCAAACCAATGGTAAAATCAATAGTAATTGGAACCAAAATATTATGAGTTCTTGGTCTGCAGTCTTATTGTCTTTGTAACTGACCAGCGAAATCCTGGACATTTGTGCAATAAATGCGATAAATATTGATAACGATGTCAAATGAATGTATGGCTTATTCCAAGAGCCTAAATATAAATTTAATAAAGTCTGGAAAGATGGTCTGTGATGGAAAAACAGGGGAACAAACCAAACCAGAGCTGAACTTGATGAACTAGTGCAGAAACATCTATTGATCCACGGTAAATTGGAAAATTTAATGGGAGAACAGAGTTTTTAAATAAAATGAGACCACCCATCACACCGCAGGACATCAGAGAGTGGCGCCTGAAGATCAGAGAGTTTACACTGTTTAGCTTTTTTAGGATTTCCCACTATGGCTTCACGCATTGGTACGGAGCGCTGTGGGGATTTCATATTTCGGTCGGCTCATGTAGCAGTTAGCGTCGCTGTGGGTTCCCTCCAGCAAAAGCAAGTTTGGATTATTGCAGAAAATAGATGAATGAAAACTGGATGAGCAGATCAACAGTGTGGTAAAATGCAGCTCCTCACAAAAAGAAACCATCTGTATCATTCAGAGCCCTTTAAAAACGAACCCATGCTTTTATTACTGCTAATGTTTGTACTTGGGTGTCCGTCAGTCTGCACATACAGAATTAATTTGATCATTACTTATCAATCCAATTGAAACTATGATCACTACTCTTACTTCATGCCTCTGTGACTGCTTGGTTTTGCGTCCTCGTGCATGTGAGTAATAGTTTGTCTACTTTAAATATACTTGTGAAGCACTTTGTCCAAACGTTTTTGTCACTTGTTAGCGATCACCGTTTTTAACGCACATAGAAGCTTCATGATTTCAAAAAATGTTAAATTAAGTGAAGCTCATGTTAACCACAGACCTCAGTCCAGGCATTTAACTGCAAAGCCATTTAAAAATCCCACTGACTTTGAGACGGGGGGTTAAGGACTCGTTCCTGCACCTGTCTAAATAATTTCTCCTTTAGTCCATCTTTATGCTAAGCTAAGAGGCTGCTGAGCTTCAAATTCAACAGAAAGACATCAGAGTAGTATCATGTGTTGCTGTCTGCTCTAGAGTTGCTGACTTCATTGAAACTGACAAATTGTAGCTTGTCAGGGTCAATTTCAATATACAAGATTCCCTCAAAGGAAATGTGTATATATGAGATTACAATACAGCGAGTGAAAACAAAAACTTTCTTTGCCTGGGTGAGAGTATTAGCAGACACGCACGCACGCGCACACACACACACACACACACACACACACACACACAAAGACTCTGCTCATTTGGCTCCTCTCCGGTGTGGGATCCCATGGAGCAGGAAAACAAAGCATGAGGTGTGTCTTATTCTCCACAGAGTGCCACAGGGCCAAGGAGCGAGCTTGCTGCCATCCTGGAGGCTTTGAGTGCTTTATAACGGCGTACACAGAGGACCCGCTTCCCACAGCCCGGTCATTAACAAGTGGGCAGCAGTGAAGGCAAAGCCAGAGAGGGGCCTTGCTGTGTCCGGCCACCACACCTGCTTCCACATTCGCAGCGCCAGGCCCGGCCCGGAATGAAGGATGACTTGTAGTGAGCTGAACTCCAGGGAAAGCAGGCCGCCTCTCCTGTCTTGTTTGTTTGATCATTCAACAGTGTCTGACACGGGTCTACAGCCCCTGGACCACAAAAGCAGCTGAATTCAGCAGCTCTGTCATCATCACGCCGACCAGTAAAGCCAACACACTCTAACAATAAAATTACGCTAGTTTTGTTTACAGGGAAGCGGCTTATGTGAGTGGAAATGTAAATAAATCCTCTTAACAAATCCTGCTTAAAACTCTCCCATTGTGAGTCGATGAGTTTCCTCTCTGGAGGGTCTTTTTTTTTTTTCTTTTCTGGTTTTCAAGTGCGAAGTCACATACACTTGAGAAAAAAGAATCCATCTAAACAGACAAAGCAGCATGGAGGGCAACGACGGCGTTTCAGTGGTTATTGTTTTGAGTTTGTTTTGGCTCCGTGTTTCCAACTCAACGCAGACTGAATGATGTTAGAGAGCAACCTTTACAGCACCGCGCTGGGAGGAGACAAAAACAAAAAATCACCACATTTACCAGCAATGCACAATTTTGGAAACATATCTAACTGCAATTGTTTTTGTTATTGCTAATACTGCAGTATAATTTGCGGTACTAGCAGGAACCTTCATTTTTACATGACCTTGTTTAGTAAAAAAAATGATGGTGGTGTCATTTTGTGGGGGGTCTCTCTCCAACAATGACGCTTTCTTACATCTACGGTTGATGACAGCACCACAACACTTCATTGAAAATTGTATTCTGACATGCAATGAACCTTTAACAACTATTGCACCTTCCTGAAATTTGATAATTGCAGCAGGTTAAATTTTGAAACGCGTTTATTCATTGTGCTGCTGGACTTCGTGTTAACATCAATCGTGATCTTACCTGGAGCCTAAACACTCAACACCAGACTAAATACCCAAGACTTCTGCAGAGTGAATCACATCAAACTTGTCCCAATTGCAGACGAAAGACAAGTGGTAGTGGGTTTTTGGAAGGCGCGCACACATCCATGCACTCCTTTCCTGATCTGCTGGGACTAAGATGTGTTGCTGTAAGTCTGACGCCTCCCATCCAGTATCTTTAGATACTCGTTTTCTCTGAAGAGATTGTGACAACGTGAAGTCTCAGATTTAGGAACAACACCTACATAAACTAAACATTCTATTCCCCAGAAGCCTTTTTTCCTGATCCACAAAAAAAATAAAAAAAAATAAAAAAATGGACTCAGGTCGTCCTGCAGAATGATGTATAAGAAAATGAGAGGAAACATTTGCTTAGGACCACTTTGGATCACACAGCAAACCTGCTGTGTCCTCAGAGTGAACAATGTCAACACATCACACTCTGGACTGGACTCAGTTTTGATGGATGTCAGCTGGGACTACTGGACTTCAAGTGAAAGCGGATATGTGACATTTACTTACAGACGCTGTTGGCTGGCGAGTCACAGTGTTATGTAAATAGCACACCTGTCCACCCGCTGATGTGCCGCTCTTAAATGGAAAAATCTGCCTTTTAGACTGTGAATATTGTACATGCGTGGCATTGTGTACCATCTGTGGGGGAAAAAATGAAGGAGCTGACACCTAAGCATACATTTGTGTTGATCCAACTGACTTACTTCATGTGGCAGGTGTTATTGCAGCATTTTGCACTTATCTTATCTTATCTTATCTTATCTCTGGGCATCAATCATGAAATATTCTTAAGCAGAAACATGCTGTTACCAGGGCTCACATGGTCAAGCGAAACCGGGAACACTCATGGAATTTCCATGCCAATCCAATCCAGTTTATTTGTTCAGCACATTTAAAAACAACAGGAATTTGGAAAGTAACAATTTCCAGGCAATGAAAGGTTACTGAAAAACGAATAAAGCCAGGAAATTTTGGAAAAGCCATCTGACAAAGAATGGTTCATTTACCATTGACTGAGGTAGATATTGATTTACTTTATTATGCCTTTCTTTTCTCTGAAAAACAAGTAGTTTGGTATTATTTTTAGTTAAATAATTGAACACTGGTGTATTTCTCAGTTTTTCACGTTTGCACGTGTTTTTCAGAGAACGTAGTCACGGAAGTATTCATCAAACATCAGTAAAAATGTGAATGAAGCCTGTGCAACATAATAAGGGACAACTAGCCTTCAGCTTTGTGTTACTGACAGGAAGCAAATCTCCCAGGTTTGCAAAAAACTTGGACTGTTACAAAAGGTACACAATAAATGTCAGAAGGAAGAAGTCACAAACCTCCAGCAGGCTTTGCTTCTTGTCTGCAAGACTTAATTGAGGGCTTAAAAGAAGCCCTGTGGCGTTTAATAGAAGTGAATAAGAATATTTCTAAGAACACAAGTTCCTCAATTTTGTTTGTGAGCTTTTCTATCACTCATGCCATCACAGGTAAGGTACAGTAGAATAGCATAATAGTGTGTGGAGCTGTAATAATTTCTATTAGTGCGGCATTAACCATGACAAATGCTGCGCCCTCCATCACAGTCAACCCTTCACAGTGACGCCATGAGGATCACCATGCCTCCCTCTCCATGTTGTTTTGTGCCGTCTTTGCAAGAGGAGAAAAAAAAAAAAAAAAAAAAAACGCTGACAAGATGATGATAGATTGCAACACCATCAATTTTACGAGTCCCTTCACAAGCACACCAGTCGGTGGAATTTACATGGTTAATATTGTGTAATAATCTACATCCCAGGCCTGGGATAGATGAACATGTGATGCTGCTACATGTGGAGGAGTACTGGCGTTACTCCATAACGTGAACAATGCCCTACTCTCTCTCACAGAGGAAAATCTATACTCGATATAACAATGAAAAATTCATATTGTTGTTTTTTTAGTCCCATCCCTCTCTGTCGCCCTTCTTCTCTCCCCATTCTCCCTCTCACTCACTCACATCTCCCTTATTCTGTGATATATTTAAATGTTAATAACCATTCATTCCTGACACCCGATCTACCAGGCCCCAAGTTTAACAGGAAATCTATTTAATCTGAAGAATCTCATTACACGATCGTGGCAGCAGCTAAAGCCCTGACTATTGTCGATAGATGGGGGGGGGGGGGGGGGGGCAGAGGAGGAGGGGAGGGGGGGTTAGAAAGAAAGGAAGAGCTAGCAGAGGAAGATGATGCACAGAGAAAAAAAATGAATTCAAGAATAGATATTTAATTTAATCATGACACGACATAAAGGAGCGTAAAGAGTCTTTCATTTGAGTAGATAATGATTAAATGTTTTTATTGTCCTGTACAGCTGAAAGCTTTAATCATTCCTGGCGCCATAAAGAAGAGAGAGAGAAAAAAAAACATCACACCCTTTAGTGCATTTCACACTATGCTATATATGAACTTCTTTAAAGGCCATTAAAAGATTATCACTGATTTAACAAAATGCCTGTTCAGAGCATTAGCTACAGACGGCTCCCCAAACCCCTCCGAACACCATTCTCCCAGCTTCTATTATCTCATCCACCCAGCACTATTTAATTTCATTTCCATGAATATGCAATGAATTTAATTTTGAACACTATTTTCATCTGCTCCTGTAATCACAAAAAATGCCAGTGTAATTAGTTTCTAATTACTTGGTGTAATTGTTGTAGTAATCATTTTAATTACCCAAATGCAGAGACATTAGATGCTAAAAGGAAAATAATCTGCTTGTGCCTCCTACTGTGTCTCCCGTTCTCGGGAGTTTGATATCTCGATTTCGACGTGGACGGCTTCACAGTCCAAGACGGAGGCAACAGAGGACTGCTGTGTTTTATAGACATGATGGAACATGTCTACTGTACGGAGGAGAAAGTGAGGGGAGCGAGGGAGGGAGAGGCAGACAGACAGGACCAGACGTACATTGTAGCATCTCTGCAATCTGCTCTGTGGAAATTTGCATGCCCCGAAAAGCCATTAAGTTAAAATATACAGTTATTGTACCTTTCTGGGACCGGCGCCATACAAATGCTTATTGCATGTGCTTATAGCTCAGTCTACCAGATGGTAAATCATGAAATTTTATGAAATTATTGCACCAGTGAGGTGTTTTGAAAAGGAGCAGCTGTGAGGGAGATGGGACATTATAAACACTCACAGGTGTTCTGTCTTTCCCCACCGCCAGCCACAACATAAAAAATTAAATTATAAACAAACCGGCAAATGTTGTAATCTCCTTCACAGATACACCACTTACAGGAGAAATTGCTTAAACTAAGCAAAGGATTTAATTTTAATTTGCATAAAATATTTATTGTGGCTAAGAAATTTCATAGCCGCTCATGTGCCAAGTTTGGAAGCCACCGAAATGTACATTCCACTATCATCTCCGTGCCATGGATGAAGATCCATTAGGGAAGGCTCTAATGGGCACTTCACCCGAGCACATATGGGCAAGTACACCTAATAAGAGGGAGCTGGTCAGTGCCAAACACCACAACAAGCTTGTGTTTCTCATTAAGATTTTATTCCTTCCTTAGTATTTAATTAGCCAGTCTAGCACAGGGACCAAGGAAGATCGCTTCACATTCACCATGTTGCCTCCTTCCAGGTCGCCAAGATGTAAACTGGAGGTCTCCTGCTCCCTGGCTTACAAGGAGCGGATGATACAAGTACTTGTTGCTTGGAGGGGAGTCTCTGCAGGGAGCTTTTGGCTCCGAGAGACAATTTGAAGATTTAACTCTCAAATATGAGTCAACGGGCATGCTGACAAACTACTTCAACAGGAAGTGACTGATTTGACTATAGAATTATTATGTTACCATTAATACTTGTTTACGATGCAAATCTCTCTGAATTTCACAGAAGCAAATATGAGGTTTTAAACGCTCCGTCTGTGGCGTGGCTCCCTCACGAGTGTGTCTATAATGGCTGGGTTCATGTCGGCCAACAACTGCCCTCATTCATAAAATGCCCTTGCGCACAAAGTTGGTGGGATATTTTTGCCCACAATTTGGTCTCACGGACCAGAATTTGTAACAGGTGCTGGGAGTAACTGATTACAAAAATGATTTCAGTTACAGTTATTTTAATTGTGGCTGTAACACAGTAATTAACGCATCATTGACAACGTCGCTATGGTAAGTTCCCATAAAAAGCAAGGTTCATGGATCAGTGGGTCATGTAGATGCTAGGAACTATCGCCATCAATAAACTGTGACGAAATACAGACTCTATTTTACAGAGCCTAGTCAGGCTTTCTGCCTATTTTGTTTAAAGAAATGCAGGAGGTGATGTTGTTCATTACGATACACATGTTGAAGGTAACTTGCTTCACCCTGCTGGTAACCTCCTTGCTCCTGACATCTATTGTGTACGTCTTGTAAAATTAAAAGTCTTTGCAACCCTGAGGGATTGACAGATACAAGACAGGAGAGACCTGAGTTGTCAAAGACATGATTCTGGAGTTGATGTTTCAGTTTCAAAAGAAACTTCAGTGTTCTGATGCCGGATTCAACAAAGAAATAAAAGATAAAGTAAACAGCAACGGGGTCAAACGCGGAGAACAGTTGTGGCTCCTCCTCGTAGGAGAGCACAAAAAAAGAGACAGGGACGTTGTGTTACTGCTGTTGAACAGGTTGAATGTAAAACACATGAAGTAACTAAAGGTTTACATGCAATCTCCTTATAAATCTTGTGTCTTTGTGTCATTGGAAATGTTATACTGTACTCATAGTGTGTTTTTGGAACTTTTCTGAAAAAGAGCCAGGGAACTTTCCAGGGCTGCTTGTAATGTTAGCGAGCTAGTTAAGTTGCTAGTTAACAAGCTAGTGGTTTTACAAAATTATTTTGAGAACAATGGTAACTGCCTGTCTCCTTAATTGCAAAAAACAAAATAAAACCGCAGCAACAAATGGACAGCATTCTCAGGGTAGGGGAGGTGGATGAGATCAGGCTCGCGTGGCTCCAACAGTGGGCACACGTCACAGGCTCACGCCATGCACTGACGCTACATTCCAGGAAGGGCAGACAGAAGTTCCCCTCTATGTTAAAGTAGTCTCTTGTTAGGAGAATGCTAATACAGTTCACTGAAGACTTTCAACATGGTCAAAGATGAAAAACAAAATGTGATTCTAAAATCCTCAAATTACAGTTAAAAGCAGTCATCTGCGTGCGTGCCACTTGATGTCGTTCGGGGGCTGTTTCATCATCATTTACTCAATAAGTATTTTTCATGGGCATGTATTTATGGTGTATGACAGGGCCTGTAACATATTCAAATAAGATGCATGTGTATTCTTTCTCTGAGAGGAGGCTGGTGCCTGGATACGGAGTAGTGCTGCGAGGGTAGCTGGGATAGTCATGCATATTCAAATCCACTGCTGGACATGGCTGCCCTAAATAGTCGAAGAGCGTGCAGCACTCAAGGGTGGGTTGTTTTCCATGTGGTTTTTTTTTTCTTCTTCTTCTTCTTCTTCTTTTTCTCACAAGCACCTCCAGCACATACTGATCGAGGTGCTGCAAGGCATTTATTTTACATTAGTAGGAGGCCCTGCATGCCCCGGGTACCCATCAGCATCACAGCGGGATGGCGTAGCACGTGACAATCACTGCTAAAGCCAAATTATCTTATCTCTATCTATCTATCAATCATGTTTTTAAACTTCCAATTCATACAATGTTTTCAGTGACGCTAACATGGCATCAGTGACGTTTCAGAATGTCAAGGTTTCAGAATCCTTGGACGACTGCGTGCAACTAGAGGCATTTTACTGCTACCATATATTTCTTTATGTTTAAAAATTGGTCTCCATTCACTTCAGCTGTTTGGGGGATTACTGCAATACCTTTTGCTGTTTAACTCCAGCAGTATTTTGTGAACTAAAAACTTCACCCAACCATCCGTCACCATGAGGGCGAGTAGATAATGGCTGAATTTTCAATTTGGGATCCAACTGGCTTAAACTGTCTATTTAACCTGATTCACAGTGTTGTCCTTCCCTTCACGTGTTCTTTTACCTCACAATCACTTGTTTGCGTCCTGTTTACAACACAGAACACCTTTAAGTCAAACCACAATGATTTCTTAACCTTAAAGCGTTTTTGGATCCAACCCTAAGAAGCCCTTAACTGTATCTGACCCATCATCATATGTTATTTTCCATTACTGAAGTTCATTCAAGGATGCCTTTGAACAGGAATCATCATAAATACCAGTGGCATGTGTCGTTGATTCAGTAGATCTTGTGTTTCCCCCAGGAAAGAATCGAATTTTTTTTTTCTTTTGGCCATTATTTTGGTGGTGTGAGTACATCGTTTCAACAGCCACCACCACAGCCATGTACTGTGGTTTTTATCAGTAATGCAATACAGTGATACAATTCTCTCACAAGTACTCCTTAAGCTAATAATATGTATACAGGAGCTGATGATTAAAGTAGCATGAGCCACCTTTACAGGAATACAAACATCTCCGCTGTGGGCTAAAGGTGTGTAGAGGGTAAGTGGATTCAGGACGGTTCACCTTTGGTAACGTTTTGTCAGCTTTTACCAGGTGAGGGAGGATTTTAGCAGGAGCTCCCAAACTCCAGCTCAGGACCAGAACCAGAGACGCACGACCTCCACGAAGCTTGGAGGTGGTTGAAGCATACAGACGATGCGAACATACACTCATACACTAATAAGTCCATTCAAAGACAGACAAATTTATCGTAGCTAGAGGACTTTTCTTACCTTTAGGAACAATTAAGGCATTTGCAGTAATTTTTTTTCATCTTTTTTGATTTCATGGAATCACCTTGTGAACCCGCCTGAGGGTCCCTGCTTCCACTTTGGCATTGTCGTGGTACAGAGGTTTCTTTTGGCAACAGTTTCCACATGAAGATCTGTAATCCATAACTGAAGCCTACATTCATTTGTGGGTAAAATAAAAATTAAAAAAAACAACAACACAACTTTCATCTTGAGCAAAACCAGGAGTTTAAGTCTCCATATGAATCTCGTTTTGTTAATTGAAATGCAGTCATGTTGCTTTACCCCTGAGAGGATAAACAAGGATGAAATTACTCTCTAAACAAACACCTTGGAATTATGTATAGAATAAAAGAGTGCGCGGCTGATCCTTCAGGAAGGGAAGAGCACACTGTGTCACTTTGTTTATGAGGCTCTAAAACTGTGCAGCTTCTCCTACCGCCAGACAAAGCCTCTCACCAGGAGAATCTCATTATGACTCCTAATGACAAATTCACCCTTTGCAATTATTTGCTGCCATTTCCAAGCTATATCTTGCAGAGCGAGAATTCACTTGGTTGGCCATAAACATGGTGAGGTAGAGCCCGAGCCTGTATGGTGATATACTCTCTAGAAGCAATATTACTGATTAAATGCAATACTTAGGACATCAGTGTTGCTCTCGTTTTGGATCCAGAAACAACTCTCCGCCTGGCGCTGCACATATTTTTCATCTTCGCTGTACTGAGGACAGAAATTGTACAGCTTAAAAAAAAAACGAAAAAAAAAGAAAGCCTCAATATTAGCAATAGAACATGGTGCAGAATATGGTAATCAAATGTGCTTGCAAATTACCTCAAACTCATCAACAAGAGCTTTTAATGAAATAACATCCTTAAATGAACACAGGGAGAGAGTGAAAAGTGAGCAATGGCTTTTCAGGGCAGTTTGAATTTTTAATTGCCTGTCGGGAGAATATTAGATAAAGCTTGATTAGAAATAAATTGGAAATCTCTGCTGAATGCATCTACCAGTAGACACAGGAGACAGGCATGAAAGGACATCCATAAAAAGGCCTTTGAAGACTTTGAAAGTTGATTGATTTACTCTCCATTAGTGCGTTTTTTCTTCTAATATTTCGCGCACGCACACACACGCAGAGTTAAAAGTATATTTGCTTTACATAACGTCCCTCCGATAGCTGATATGACTCATGAAACCTGATGATTTAGTTGGACGTTGATGTCAGTTTCACCGGTTGGCTGCTCTCTTTCTCTACATATGTCTCCCTCGTGCAGGTTTCTGACCTTTGACTTCTCATCCTGATTTATCCCGCATGTCTGCAGTCATCATTGCTTCCTGGGCACTGGTAATACCCAATTAAACCTAAAGGTCTGCAGGATGAATCAGACTGGGAAAAAAATATTTGAACTCTAGCAATGTAATTCCCACCTCTGCCTCACATAAATTCGAGGTTTTTTTTTTAATGGGAGGTATAAATTTTTTCAAATGACTTATTAATTTCCTTAACCTCTGATAAAAGCAGTGAGTCATCACACTCCCCACGATCAGAGCTACCAGAGATTACATGACGTTTACACAAACCGTTACACATTACATTGTTGTTTAAATCTGTTTTTGTTTTGTTTTAATAAACCTGATTTTACATTCCAGATCAGGCCACTGTTATTTCCACACTTTCATGTTTTACTTTTAAAATCATTCTTTATTATGTGCTAAGCGGCTACGGTAAAAGTGTGATGATTTAAAACCATAGCATTAATTTATGAAGCTTTCACCTTCCTCTGACACCATCAATGCCGCTGGTCATCAAACAGCAACTGAAACGCGGCGTCACGCTACAAACAAGCATGGATGTTAAAGGAACAGTGTGTAAGATTTAGTGGGCTCCTCTAACAGAAATTGAACAAACACAACTACGCTTTTATGAATGTAAAATCACCTGGATCTAATTATTGCTCTCTTGTTTCGTTAGAATGAGCCATAAATAGAGTGGCGCAGGAGTGAACCCTATAACCCAGAAACTAGTTAGCATTGCCAAAGCCGCTGGTTTGTTTTGAATGGGTTTACAGTCTGTGGTAAAAACAAATATTTTCATGTTCTGTGTCATAAAATATGTCAGTGAACATCCCATTCAGGAATTTCAGAAGCGTGTGGTGAGTCAAGCGTGAGTGGTGTAGCTTGTTTATCGCATAACGTTAGCTTTGTACCTCTAACGATTGCACTTCAGACTTTAAATGTCATACAAATTTGTGTTCATTTTGAGAAAATTACCAAACAAACCATGGAAGTCTAAAAAATTCGGCTGCCATTTTCAGCAATAATCCAATGGGGAAAAAAAAAAAATCTACTGGCTTTTGGTTGAGGGAACCCAACAGAGAAGACTTAAACCGTATCCCCAAATCAAAATCCATTCAGGAAACACGCAATTGAAAAGGCTTTTTTTGCTCGTTGTCTTGGCGACAGATGTGGCAAAGCACGACTACTCGTACAAATCAGTATCGTGTCAGTTTGGACCATGATGTCTATGTGTCTACTCCAGTTGAATTGCGGCCGCATCAAAGCTGGAAGAAGCAGTCGTCCAGTTTCAGCTCCTAGAATGGCGGTGAAATTCAAGACTCCGCGCACCTTGTGGTTGTTACAGCCATGAATGAAGGAAGAAACGGCGTGTATGCATGTAACTGGAGGTATGAGACCTCTGCTCCTCTCCTGTTTCCTGGACAAGGAGGGCAAACACTCACAAGTGGATTATCAGTAACCTTTCGTGACCTGCTTCTCTCTGACGCTGGACTTCAGCACTTTCCTCCTGGTCTCTGAGGATTTCAATCGCCTAAGACTGGGCGGTAATCGAACAAGTGGCTGCTGGAGGCGGGGCTTACAATTTCCTGGTTTGAGAAGCTTGAGTCCATGTTTGAGAAAATGTTAATATACTCGAGTGACCTGACGCTACTGTAGGTTTTCATGAGGGAGGAGCTGCAATCTCCAGTTTCACTGCTAGATGTCACTAGATCCTACAAACCGGGGATCAGATAAGGTGTGAAAAAAAAAACTGCAGAGAAAACGTTTTTTGCGAACTGTTTGGACATAAACACATGAATATGCATGTGTAGAATGCATGTGCTGAGTAATCATACAACCCTGCAACTGCACCAATCAACATCCAAGTAATGACTTTGCAATATTGAACATTTCATCAAGAAAATAAATCGAAAATTAAAAAAAAAAAAATGCGAATCAGAGTTTCCTCCGACTGAAAAATAGATGGAATCATAAAATCATTGGACTTGATCTGGAATTCCCAACTCAGTGTTGGCTGACCGTTAGTGGATTTATTAGAATGTATAGATCATAAAATCCCTCAATATTAAATAAAATATTGCTGAATCGACGATTGCTCCAATTCCTGGCGGGGTAATCTTTTTAATGATTATTTTCAATAAAAGAGCTGCAGTGAGGGGGACCATCTATATGAAATAACTACTTCCAGATAAGAGAGGCCATCACAGTGACAGGCGGGTCAAGAGGTCAGCAGACTGCAGAGCATGTGCAGCGGGCTGTGTGAAATAAAGGACACAGGGGACAGTCAGCTCTGCTCATCTGACCAGCCTCAAAATATAGGCTGTTCTTTACTCACAGCACAAAAACACAAGATAAACAAACCTGAGAAGAAAATATTGTTGTGTTTCACTTGATTCAACAAGGCACCGACACTACTCCCGCTTTGGGTTGCGGAGTGTTACAAATATGATGTTTTGTGCATCGTATGAAGGTGCTGCATGTGCAACGGTGAAAAACAATTTGAAGCTTATCATTCAGAGGTACGTCCCTTCGAAAATGAGCGAGCTTAAAGAGTTTCAAACCGCCTTCAATTATTTGGATCACTTTGGCTACATGCTTTATTGCTTGTTTTCCATCTATATTGAATTCTGTCTCAATCCAGACAGCGAGGGAAGAGGAATCAGTTAGAAAACCATGGAAACTGCTCGTTTCATCCTGAACATTGCTGCAGTTGTTTGGTCAAAAATCATGCCGGGCATGGGCATGTGTGGACACACACACGAAAAAAATGTATTGTTGAAATGTGTCTGTGCTGTTTCATATATCATTGATTAGACAAAATAAAAAAGCCATAACATTGTGTGAGGAGAACACAGGGCATGGGTGCTGACATTCTATCACAGCAGACACATATTGACTGGTGCTCTGAAAGTAGTCACTCACTCATCAGTGTGAGGCAGGCTGATTGAGTTGCCAGCAGCCACTAAACGAGGCCTCCATCCAGTGTGGGTCGAAATGAACCGCAATCTTTTCAGACCTTGTTGCAGCCAAGAGACCACGCCAGTTTATGTGTGTGTGTGTGTGTGTGTGTGGGAGAGAGAGAGAGAGAGAGGAGGAAGAGAGAGAGAGAGAGAGCGAGAGAGAGTGAGAGGGGAAGAGTGAAAAAAACAAGAGAGAGGTTTAAAACCCAGGAGGATTTAAAATAAGTTTACTGAAAGAAGGGAGCGAGAAAGACGAAAAGGCATGAAAACAGAGCGAGCAGAGTGAAGATGATCTGTGGGTATTATTTCTGCAATATTGTGTTCTCTTATAGATTAAGCCTGGACTGCATCATACTCTCATCAAACTATTACAACGTTCCGAGGGATGATGTAACCGCTCGCCAGTAAAAGGCCATCCCACTCTGGCTTCCACACTCCCCGTCTGAACTCGGACTCTCTTGCAAAGACAGAAAGCATGCAGTTAATTATGGCTAATGAAAGCTTGTTTGAGCAGAAGCGGAGGGGTGTACTTTAGGGGGGAGAGAGAGTCAAGCGGCTTGAACCAGAGGGTTCCACGCACAATTTGTTTGAACCTGGGTCCTCCTCACTCTCTGCATACTAATTTACCTTGGGGCTGCACCGCCTGTTTTTAAATATCGTTAATTGACTTAAGAGCTCATCAACGTGCTTTGTCTTCATTAGGTTAATGAAAAGGCCCAGTGTTTATTTTTCCTAACAGATTGTGGCAATGACATAATCTAATCGGTTACTTCCACTTCCTGAAGGATTGAGTCCTTCTGATGTGAGCTGTTGGAGCCACTCAGATGTTCGGTGTTGGTGGGTGTCTGTCTCTGACAACGCAGAGACGGGGGAGGAATTAGAATAAACACATTTAGCCCTTGGCATGAATCTATGTTGCCCTTCTCTAATCGACAGTGTGAACTAACAAGAACGTAATGGTGGTTTTGATGTGTGGGTTGTCAGGGAGGCTGTGTGGAAGAAAAAAAACAAAACAAAGATGGGACACAGTTTGAAAATGGGAGGACTGCAGATGAGTCTGTGTAATCCTAATGGTTCCAGATAAATCAACCATAGTGGAATGCCCATGACCCACGTCTGGAACCGGAGAGGCCGCCTGAGATCCGAACAGGAGATGGAAAATGTTCCCCTCACTTTCAGCAGCAGGAATGCACTCGAAGGAATGTGGCTGAAATTATTATGGTCTAAATATACTCCGTTTGTTTGCAGATTCCCTCAGTTTCTACAATATTTATACATTGGCTGGGAAAAGTCCACTGTGGTTAGGCCACTAAATCACTCTGATGCAACATTCTGGGGAATCCCTCACTGACTATTAGATCAAATGTGTTTCGTTGTGGTTTTATGGGCAAAGCTTTGACTGATTCTTGGCCAGATGTCCTCCGGTACAAAGAATAATCATCCTCTAAGACATTTATTCTATCCTTACGATTTTGTGTAGTAAATCCACAAAATTTGTTTAAAATGCAAATAATAATTTTAGGAAAGTGGCAAGATGCAATGGCAGGATGTAACATTTGTACATTTATAGATGGTACGTGACAGTTCCACATTAAGTCATATCAATTATGGCAACAGCAAACTGTTTTGTATTCACTGTTAAGCACTTTGGGCTGCTTTCCTTATATAAAAAAAAAGGTGCCATATAAACAAAGGTATTCTTCTTCTTATTGTTATTATTGTGATTACTATTGTTATTGTTCGTGTTTATGTTGTGAACTTTGGTGAGTTGGATGGGTCGACTAAATTAGTTCCAAATATTCAAAAAAGCATTTTTCTCTTCAAAGAAAAGAACATTGCATAAACTGCGACCATCATTTAAATAAATTATTTCATAATTGTTATTGACAGATCTGTTATTGTTATTATTGTCAATCCTGATTATGCGTGGCTTTGGCCAGCCCTGCTTACGGGACGAGCTTGTTGATTATTTCAATATTCAGAGTGGTTTGTTTATGTTGATATAAAACAAGTAAACAAACAAACAAACTCACGTCCGTGTCTTCCGAGGAGCAGAGACGGGCCCTCATCACGGCCGGGGAGATTCTGGTTGGACGGCGCCCGCAGGACGTTCTGGCCTCCTGGGATCGTCGCTGATATCGTCCCGTCGTTTTCCCCTTGCTAGGGCCCCGCGACGCCGCTGCGCATTTATCGCAGTTTTAAAAGTTTGTGTTTCAATGATATTTGCTCACAAACTTCCCCTCACCTTCAACGAGTCGACCGTCCGTGAAGGGCCCTGCTGCTAGCAGCACTGCTAACTTAGCCGAACAAGTGTGCATGCTAGCAGGGTGCAGCAGCTAGCTCAGGGCCCAGCTGTGCACCATGATGATGATGATGATGATGATGATAATGATGATGGTGGCGGTGGCGGTGGTGAGGAGGAGATAAATGACGGCATTGCATGCCACACCGAGAACATTGCTCACCTCCAGGGGCCTGGACTCCATGTTTTATCTCAGCTGCTGGATGAAAACACCTCTGGTGAGTGACATTGGTTTTGTTTTTGTTTTAATTTAACTTCAAGAGTTTGTCTTCCACTCTAAGTTGTGTTGCTGTTTCAGAAATGGTGTTGATTAATGCTGAAGACCGCCGCGTCTGCTTCTTCTGCTGAGCCAGTCCACCCTGATGCTTGTGGATTGCTGTTGTTGTTGTTGTTGTTGTGTGTGTGTGTGTGTGTGTGTGTGTGTGTGTCGGGGGGGGGGGCACTGAAGGTGAAACGCCTGATGGATTCATTCCTCTGGTTTTGTTGTTCTGTCCTGCTTGAGTCTTGGTTTTTGAGCAAGTTATTGGATCGACCCGAGAAGTGGCGCTGAGTCGCTAGTTTTGAGGCTCATTTCTGCAGCCTGCTGTTTGTTGACTCGTCCATGATTCGGTTCTTGGTGCCCCCATCTGCAACAACCCTCCACCCGGTTTACGCTTTGGTTTGTCTGAATATGCATCTGCTGTTGTCTGGATTATTACATGCTGTGTAAAACAAAAAGAACCTTCTCTTGTGCACGTACACTTTCGGAACATACATTGACAACATCCATCCATTCATTTTCTACTGCTTATCCTTTTGAGGGTGGTGGGGGGTGGAGCCTATCCCAGCAGCTTTCGGGCAAGAGGCGGGGTTCACCCTGGACAGGTCACCAGTCCATAGCAGGGCCAACATACAGAGACAGACAACCATTGGCTCTCCCAGCCACGCCTACAGTCAATTTAGAGTCTGGATTAACCTGGTCCCCTCTTGATGTCTTTGGACTGTGGAGGAAGCTGGAGTACCAGAGAGAACCCAGCAGGAACAGGGAGAACATGGAGACTCACACAGAAAGACCCAGTGCTGGAGCTGGGGCTCGAACCAGGAACCTTCTTGCTGTGAGGTGACAGTGCTGACCACTGCACTACTGTGCCACCCATTGACAACATACTTATTAAATTATTTATAGATTCACAGCTAATAACATTATCCAGCTACCCTTCAATTATATTTCCTACTAAAAATTGGCTTCAGGAGGTGTGGGTCCACACCCATCCAGGCGAGGAGGTTAATGATATGTTGAACATGAACAAACATTTCCTTGTCCAGAAGATATGGAAAACTACAACCCCATCAACAACTGCCAAGCATCGGTTTACCCTGGTCGTGGTACAGTTATTGTGCTATATGGCGGTACGATATGGAAACGAGGGGCTGGAGTGTTGATCCAGTATTGTGGAGAATAAAACTCACGATCCGCTGATGTATCACTGTTACAGTCGTCGCACTAAATGCTTTGTTGTTTCGATTGAGAGAACTTGTGCGTTTAACAAAGGAGAAAGTAATGGAATTTAAAGCTATTTTATTAGCATGCAGCTCTGTAAATTAGCCGTCCACCATGCATCATAACCTCCGTCGTGAACTGTGGCGGGTGCGAGCGCACATCGCCAGGAGGGGCACACATGGGTGAGTAAGTCGGTGTGAGCTGCTGTAACACTTAGGCAAAGTGTGCTGATATTCCTCCAGAGGACTGTAACATTTGAGGCCATATCCAGCAGTGTGGCTCATAAAGAGTGACATGGCGGTAAGATAAATCACATCCCAACCCTGGAGCCCCTCCACTCCTGTCACTCCTCACTGTCTGGGCTATGTGGCCATCAGAGGGCTGCAAAAGCTCATCAGGAAGAACTTGAGAATCCTCACAGGAGCTGTTCCGGGGTCAGCTTTGCCTCCCCTCGCCATAAACAGCCCCCCCATTGCAGTCAGGTTCATCACTAACTGTTTCCCTTCCACACTTTTGCCCACTACTGTCCATCCTTGCACTCCCTTTCTAGCACCCATAGCAGACGTTTCCAATAAATCATTTGACCCCTCCTCTCAGCACTTGTCTAGAAGCCCCTGTCTGTCCCCGTCTTGGCCCGAGATGATGCGTTCAGCTGAAGTCACTTAAATAAAAAGATCGCAGTGGGAGACATAATGTGTTAAAGTAATAAGATGGTCTCGGGCAGGTCATGGCCCCTTTCCCTGCTCCAGTGCTCCTGTGGAGGCTCTTTGAGTTAATGGGCTGTGGTCAGTGCACTGGTGAGCCATAAAGGCTGCCCTCCGAAACTGCAGCCCTATTCAGAACAGGGGATCTTCCAAAAGCCACTAACTGGCCCATCTAGATAACAGCACACCCAGCACTATTTCCACAGAGCATCTGACACTCCCAGGACCTGTAAATCTCCTGTATTTATCATCTGCTCTTGTACCTCTCCCCCCTGACGGTCATCCTTGCACAACTGTCCTTCTGTGTCAGATGTTCGCTGGATTTCACGGTTTGTCTCGTAAAATAAAGGGAGGCGAGGCTCTCTCCTAGCAGTCCCCCAACATCCCTAAACGTTGCCATAAATAACTGTTTACTAATTGAATACATTGGAAATGGTAAGATTGGAAAACTAATTATCCTGCTGCGTTTCAGTAGCAGGTTATTTTTGTGATGGCCAGCGTACCCTCAGTCGGGTGTGAAGCTCGCTGAGTGGAGGGAGTGACCGTTAATGAATGTAGCTCAGGGGATTAATGAGAAGAAGCAGGGGACGTGTCATAGAGAAGTGTTCTGGCATCATGACGACGACACGGCAGCCCCCATCCCTGTCTCCACTTACAGTGATTACATGTGAACTCCTGTCATGTGCTATAAGTGGTTTTATGAAATTGTATTAAATGCCATTGTTTATGCCTCACTTTTCACTTCCTCATTGGTCCTCCACGGCTTTCTTCCCCGTTGCATGCCCTCAGCACGCTTCATTTAAGTCTCACTTCAGGTTTCATCATCAAGGCGTTAGCATCTTTAGTCAAATTAAGCAATTATTCCTCTTGCCTGAGTTGTGGGACCTTTTTTGTTGTTGTTGTTTTGGTTTTATTTTAGCTCGTTGAATCATTGTGCTGGATTGATTTGTATGGTTCTCATGGAGCTGTACGGGCAACACTGGCAGAGGAGGAAGTAGTCCACGGTAACGCAGCAGCTGCTCGAGTGGGAGGATTTACTCTGGCGAAAACTTGTACTGATGATATTTCTGTTGGTTTAAGCCAGCAGAACAATCCAATTGCTGGCAGGTTGCTCATAGCATTAGAGCAGAGGGAGAATGAGCACCTACACCAGTAATTTTTAATGTGCGGCTCACGGTGGTGGGCTGATAAAGTTAAGTCGAATGCGTCGAGGAACCAAATCAAACAAGCATTTATAGCAACACTCCATTACAGGTCTGAGCAGTTGCTGCTTCGTTCAGAATCAGAAAATGATGAATCAGAATGCACCCGTTTAAATTAAAAGTGTAAATGCAAATAAATAAATTAAAATCCCAACCATGATTTCAAACCAGCGACTCAATGAAATAAACACAAGTTCTGAGAAGTTAAACCGATATCGTTCAGCAGTACACGCAATGGATCACGTCAATGAGCCGCAAGAGTCAACATAAAATCACCCTCTGCCGAGCTCCAGAGGTGCACTGAGAATTCTTCTGCTTCTCGTAGCTTCTTTTTGGTCATGTCAGGCAGCCATTTTCCTCAGTAAAGCTAAACAGCCGGTGAATTTAGTGAAGTTTGGCAGCTATGACGTTGGTTGAGCCCAAAACAGAGCTAAAAGCAGCATGTGAGTTTTGTCCATAGCTTGTTTTCACCACCCCCTAGTGGCCAAACACTATTACAGGATTATTTCTGAGCTTTTTGCATGCATTTTGCAAAAACAGTGTTTTGTTTTACTTGCAGCAGATCTGATTTTGCGCAGCTACAAAAATGGAACGGTGTTTATTGATCAGTTTGAGCATTTTTGGTCACCGTCTGCTCTTAATGTGTAACATAGACACATAGAGGGAGAGAGGGAGGGGGAGCAACCCTAGAGAGACAGACTGCCTCCCCCCCGGCATGGCTATAATAACCTCCTGGTGTTGGAGCAGACTCTCTGAGAGATATCCTTGAGCCTCACCTCCATCTCTCTAACAGGTCACACCGAGATCCAGGAGATAGTGAGCTATAGTTAAGGTCCAGATCTGCTATCTGGACTTGAATGATGGAGGAAACCATGTGGCGACATGTTTATTGTCACCCAGATCGTCGACAATGCAGTGGCTTGGTGAGCCACATCGGGCCCTAATATAATTCATGGGGTGGCACCATTGTGGGGTGACTGATAAGGCCTTCACTTTGCCTTGCACTGGTCACTTGTCTCAAGGAGACTCCAAAGAAACTTCACTTTGTACAAATGGTGGCCAAAATATCTAATCCCACAAAGGGGTTGCACTTTAGTACGAAAACTTGTAGCGAGGTTACAGGGTTGAGAAAAGCCATTTATAATCTGAGAATTCTTTCTCTTGCACTTGGCTCTTCTCAAGAAGCTTTATAGAGGGGAAAAAGCTTGTGAGAAAACCGGACAGCAAATGCAGAGCAGATGAAAGAGACAAGTCAGTGCAAGCCCACCCAACATGTTTCTCCCAGTCCATGACTCAGTCGTCCACACAAAATTAGGCCTCCAGAGGCTCCCGCATCGGCATGTCAAAGCTTTTTGGCACCTTAAAGAATTTCACTTCACCCCAAAAAGCTGAGAAAATGTTATTCTCACAAATTATTAAATTGTGACGTGTTTGGGGACATTTTGATCACGAAGGACACCAACGTTTTAGCTGGGGAGGTTAAATGGAACCAAATGTTGTCCCAGAAGAGAGCTGTGTGGTCACTGATGAGTAAGAGCAGAGATCAGCCTGGTGACTCCTCAGATCTGCTTCCAATCAAACCACTTAGGCTCAGATGTTCTCTGACAAGGTAAATGCGTTTAACTGCATTCAGATATATAGAAATGTGTTCACCATTATCATAGCCTATTATCATGGTGTGACGAGACGCCTAAATGTGTTAAATCACGTTGTTTTCTCTCCTTTGTGGAGCAGTCTGCACGTCAGTAAAAATCTCAAATAACCGAGTGTGGGGTTCCCGCCAATGAGTTCCCATTGTCTGCACATGAATGACAGTCAGTATTCAGATTTGCTGTTGTTTTTTTGGCCATGGTACGTAGTTCATTTTGTTCTTCAAATCATGACTGCAAATTATAGTTTATAAATCATGTATTGCTCCAAACTGATAGTATATACAGTTTTCAGTCGGCTTTCCAACAATTATCGGGATATCTAGAGGTATACAGCATAGTTTGAGTACAGTACCTATGAGAATCAATCATGCAGGTGCTGTAGATGTAGATACGCACGTGTATGGCCTATGTGTAGATAGGTCTAGGCTGCCTGGATATCTGTTGCCAACAGATATCGTGTCATCTTTCTTTTTTTTTTTTGTGAAGCCCTTCAATGCCATCTTCTAGGTACCTGATGAATATTAATGTTCTCCTTGAGCTCCTTTATCACCCTTCCAGCATCACCTTTTGATTCTTTCCAAGCTATTGCTGCGTTAACAAAATACACAACAACAAAACGGAGCGAGTCGACAAACACCTGTATGATGCAATGCAGTGCAACACAGTTGGCCTGCAAATAAAGCTTCCTGACTTGTTTTGTTTATTGACTTCACTCTGTGGCACAATCTGATGCAATTTAATTAAAATGCTTCATATTTAAAGCGCCACACTTTCCTACATGGATATCGAAGAGTATGATAATAACAGTTGGAGGTCAACGTCCTGTCCATTGACTTGCAAATCCAAACATTTTAACAATACAATTCAAACATTTAGTTTTCTCTTCTTTTCTCTGCTATAAATGCTGCTGTTGATGTTTGTACTCTCATTTTTTGCCCTCATAAATCTACAGTGTTGTACTCCTTTTTTTATCTGAACAAACAGAATTCACCCTGAGCCATCTGCTCTGATTTGTAACTCAAGAATTTAGCTGTTAGTTGGCACTTTAGATAGAGATGGTGCCCGATGGATTGTCAGGGCCGATACTGATACTGGGGATTGCATTGTTTTTCCTTTATGCTAGGATGTCTAATCCAAACGATACCAAGCCACTTTGCCCGCGGTAAAAAAACATTCATATCATCAGATGATGAATTTACATTTGCAGATCTATGGGTAGTAGCGGCTGGCCAATTACTCACCAGGGCCGGTGTCGATATATCTGAGATGGGCCAGTATCGGCCGGCTGATTAATCAGTCAGGTCCTGATGGAGAACTCCGCTTTTTGATTATTTGTCCATGAGAGTGCAAAAGGTTCTAGGACAGAAACGGTTTCTGTGCGGTGCAATCGGAGGATACTGATGGCAATACTAATGTATTCAACATCATTCTGTGATCAGGCACTAAATATTCTAAAGGCATTTATAAGTGGACTTCCAGGCTACATCAGCAGCCAAGGCGTATTTTTCAGAAAGACCAATAGTTGGAGTTCTGCCTATCGAAGCAGCATCTTTATTCGGATGGAAAATGAATCCTCAGGAACATGGCCAGGCGCTTTATTGTGTATGCAGTGTGTGGCCAGGTTCAAATTGGCAATCAATTATCCAATTAAGACTGACAGAAATGCACATCAGGAATTCCAGCCCATCAGTCCAAGCTTCTGATTGGAACACGATTAGAGGGACTTAATTAAACCCTAGGTGCTGGGTGTTTAAACATCATTTGTGAGGCGTCTGAGGGCTTGGAAAATATAAATCTGGACTCTAGTTTCTCCATCCCAGTTGCAGCTCAGAGAAGACAGGAAATCTTGTTTAAAAAAAGAAAGAAAGAAAAAGTCCTTTTCACTCCATCACATTTGTTGGCTATTCAGGGAGGCACAAGGAGTGTGTGGGATTGTGACATTACAATACACGCCCTTGGGAAGATCAGAAGAAAGAGATAAATATTTGTGAAAATTGCACAGTACAATGCAATAACAATAGCGACCAGGATATTGTGCCACATTAGTCTTAAAACCATTCCCACAGTTTAACAGGTTCTGAATAATTCAAGGACACACCACACCACAGAGAGCACTAGAAGTGTGATGTGCAGAATGAAATGCAGCTTGCTTCTAAGATTCTTAAGGGTGTTTAGGGGTGTTTACTTGGCAAACCTCTCCTTCTCCTGTGCGGTTGTTTAGTGCCTGTATTGATTTCTGAGCTGTTTCTTCCTCCTATGTCAGACAGTGTGAAATGGAAGGCCCTGCATTTTAATATTGGGTTGTGAATTAATCATTTTTCCTGATAGTAAAGCTCAGCTCGGTCCCTGTAGGAGAACACCTTATCACAGCAAATAGGATTCAAAGGGAGAGGAGCAGTATAATCCACAGCTAATTGGATGAAATGGCTGTGCTCTTTCCCGCTTTCTAGGGGCTAGCGTCCATGGAGCCTCCTCCGCAGGGATCTTGCAGCCACCGAAGAGGTTATTACAGTTTGTCCTGAGGGAGCATTAATACCTTAGCCCTTGTTCAGACATGCAAATAATCTAATTCAAGGTCTAGCTAATTAACAACTTAGCTTCAGTAAAGATAAAGAGGCTCAATAATAAGCCAGAGCTTTTTGGAGGAGGGTAATGTTTCAGCTACCTCAGATGCACCAATGTCACAAAAACACTGTGTGGCCACTCTTAGAAATGAGCAAACAACCTTGTGGTGCAGAGTGGAAAAAGAAGCCTTCAAGCATTAAAGGGAACAATTAATACAAAAGGCTTGTGTAGAGCTCATCACATAAGGGACTGTGGAGAGATTATTAAGGCAGGGTGGTGTAATTTTTGGGGGGGGGAGTGGGGGAGGGTCTTCATGATTGAACGTTATCTCTCCGGAGACCTCGTCATTTGTCACTATCCTTTAGCAGCTTCCACTTAATTCTGCATCTTAACAGAAAGCAGACCTGAGGTAAATTAAAATGTGACAAAATGTAAATGTGTCATTCAGAGTGACAGTGTCGGGCTTCAGAAACAAAGAATGAGTGGAATATTCTGTCGGCAGGAAGCTTCTTTAGGAAATCTTTCACGTAACAGGTTGGAGGAGGGTGGTGTTGGTGTAGAATTACTGTAGTTTGAAGTGAACTGGAGTATAGCATTTTCATTTTGTTCTCACGTGTATCCATTAATTGAACTAATTCACGGCGGTCACATACGGAGGCCATGAAGTGCAAATCACAATAACAAATAAAAAAAAAAAATGCCATGTCCTCAAATGATAACATAACTGCTGTGGGAACAGTTTGGTACGACAAATAGGTACAACACCTGTATTCAGAAGGAATTATTGCTGATTGGATGGATGCACAGACTTCTTTTCTCAGAACTCCATGTTGCACCATAGTAGAAGCAGCCAGACGAAGGAAAACCAGGATGAAGGAATGAAAATTTGTGGAAAATAAGCTGAAAAATCTTTCATTCCTGTTGAACGTATATTCGTCCAATCAGTGACGATCTTGACAAATACAGGTGTCCACCTTTTCTGTACTGTAAGTTACTGGTGTGTGTAGGAGAAATGAAAACTCGCTGTTGTGTATTTTCTTTTGCCATCCATCCATCCATCTTCAATTGCTTATCGACAGGTGACATGCTAACTAGAACCTCTGGACACAAGAGAGCAGCGGCTCTACTCCAGTCCCTCATGGCTGACTGAGCCTCTCACCTTATCCCTCAGGAGACGGCAGTCTCCTGCCTGAAGAAAACCCAATTCTGCCACTACTGTTTGTAATCTGGGTCTTTGGTCATGCCCTGTATTTCATGAGTGCAGGTGAGAGTCAGGACAAAGCGGAGGGGTTGAGCGCTTTGCCGTGTGGGACTCTCACTTCACGCCCGTCGTACTTCTGTTGGGTCTTTGGGACGTTGTGTTGGGGTGTTCAGGTCTTCACTTGGGTAAAAGGAAGGTTTGTAGAAATCTACTAACAATGCTGTTAAAAGTTTGGTACTTGTCGAGGTTTCCTACAGCATATACGCTCCGTTTATTGAATAAATATTTAAACTAGTAGTGCCGCCTTTTCTTGTGTTACAGTGCAGAATGTAAAGTGATGTGTATCTGATGTTTCCAGTGAGCGATCAGATGGATTTACCAACATTTTTGTGACACTCAGCATGCTTAAATCTAATAAGAGTTTCTCCTTGACTGCCCAGGCAGCGTTCTATGGGCACTTATTTGAATAGCCTTTGTAGGCTGTTGTCTCATAATAAGCAGCAGAGAAATGGAACATGTTTTAAGGCATTTCTGGCTTTTAGCAGGGTAAAATGTTAATCCCGCTTTAGCAAGGTTACATGGTCAAGGTTGCCAAATTACCGACAAGCACTAATCACCCCTGCCTCGGAGCGAGTCTGGCTCAGAAGCAAACACTGTGGAACATGGCTCCCAGCCCCCACTGCGATGCCTCGACACTCTCACAACCACCCTCGCTGCCTTTGCTTCTGTATGAAATTGTGATTTACAACATCAATTTACATCTGCCAATACCAAATAACTTGTCCTTAAATCCATGAGATTCCTGCTCTATAGGATCTATTTTCTCCCCTTGGAGGTCATTTAAACACGTACTTATACATACATACATGTATATGATGTATCAGAGTTAAACAAACATGAAGGTCACTGACCTTTAAAAATTGCTACATTGCCACTGAGAGGAGATCAGCCTCTATTAAACACTGAAATATTTCAGACTGGTAAATGTCCACGTACTTTGTGTAGATTCTCTTTAAATTAACCATGAATACGTTTTCTCATCCAGAATAAAAGATAAGTGTAGCAGACATGTTTCTTTCTTTGAAAGGGACAATGTAAGGAGTTACGTTTTTATTAATGTGTGCATTTTTCTTAAATGCACAGTATGTTTTTCTTCTCATCATACGGATAAAAGAAACATTAAATTGCACATTGATAAAAATATAATGAGAAATGATGTTCTGTTTTTGTTCTCATCTCATTAAAAAGCTAAAACCAATAATAAATCATAGTTACATCTCAGCTCTTAAAAGTGTAGAAACCGGCCACACAGTTGCCCTTCGAGTGATTATTCCACAGGTAATGTCGTCAGTCAGGTTTGTTCAGGGAGCAGAGTAACTGTCAGATCAGGATTCATACATAAACCTGCTCCTGTCACTGCTTCACCCTAACATCACTTGAGTTTCCCCTTCGCAGACAGTTACCTTTGCTGTACTGTAGGGGGTCTGCCATTGAAATGAAGTCTGTATGATTCGGAGCAGGACAGTAATAATGTGTCCACTCGGCTGGGAAGAGGGGAAGTTCCTTTTAGGAAAGTAAAGAGCGTTCACCTAACGACAACAAAGAGACCAGATAGGAAATCTGCTCTTTTTCTGCTGTTAGAATACAGAAATGTAACAAACCACCTCTTCATGGACACAACTGTGACGAAACAACACCCGCGAGGTGGATGTTTCAACTGATTGCAGCAAGTCACACAAAACTAGCTACATAGTGTAAGTGACGTCAAACCCAGGTATCTGGATTCTCCCACTCTGGGATATTCCAAGTTGACCTGCCTTCATGCTATTCTCCCAACTAGGAGGTTGGTACTTTCCTACTTCCTGGTTTTCTGTGTGCACCTCATCAGGTCGCATAATAACATACACAAAAGCAAAGATGTGTGTAAGCCAACAACTGTGTTACTGTAACTGTACACAACTGCATATTTGTGATGTGTGTTTTAATGAAGATCGGAGACAGTAAGTAACATGTCGCCTATGAAAGTCTTCTCCTCTAAGAGCACAAATTCCAACCGTACCACTGGGGTCTTTGAACAGTGGTTCTGGTCACAATGAACCGTGGAATGATGCATCTATGTCGACTACCAAATGAATTGTACTTAGTGGTGTGCCTTTAGTTCCTCTGTTATTTCAAATGTTAATGAAAGTATAGCATGAAATTTGGTATACCAAGTCTTAGAGTCCAATCACTCTCTTTAATAGCTTTATGGCGGCCAGAAAATCAAGTATTCATGAAGATTGAAGATGATCCAGTGAACTTCAATTTAATTGGTGCAAATTAAAACAATCCATCTTTTGCAGCTGTCTATCTATCTGCTATCACCACTTCATTGCTCGTCTTGCACCTTGATTACAATTATCTTTTAATAGCAAAACTTGTCAGCAATTTCTCTCCCTTCTGATTTACGTCGCGGCCCAACACAGTGTTGTTCCACTCATATAACTCATGTTTTAGTGTAATGCAGAGTAAGCCTCCACTGGGCAGACGCAAGATGTATTGACACCACCACCTCATATCCGCTGGATTGCTGTGACATATGGCAAACTGTCTCTTGGCTGTACAGGCTGTAATGCTTCCCCCATTAATACAAAAAGTGCATATATGCATGCCTGGGGTTTGATCCCCATAGACGGCGTGCAGAATGAGGTACATCAATGGATTACAAAATAAATGCGTATGCGGACACTTTTTTCTTCTGGTTTCCAATGAGATTTCTGGGGAATTAGACCGAAAGATGACATTCTGACTTTTAATTTGGGACAAAGTGATCTCTCCCTCTCCTCTCTCTCCTCCCCTGACTCTCAGCTGATATGCTGAGCTAAGACCTTTTCAAAGATACATAGCGGTAGTTTCATTTTATCATAAGATGAGATCTTGCCATTTCCTTGCAATGACTATAAGTTCAAATGCTTAAGAGAATTAAGCTTTAATAGATGGCACAGGTGGTTGAGCTTTGTGAATGGAAGGCATTATTAAGAGTGCTGCAGGGGATGGCGAATTGTGATAAGCCAACCCGGAAGTTAGCATCACAGTGGGTTCCCTCGACCAAAAGCCAATGGAGCTTTCACATTGGGTTTCCATCACTGCAGGAAATGAACTCTGTTGCAAAGTTTACAAGACCAACACATTTTTTTCAGCAATAGAATTTACACAAAGGGAACACCAATCGTATGATCTTTGGGGTGTAAACGCAATCGTTAGAAGTACAAAGCCACCAGAACGCTATGAACCAGCTACACCACTGACATGTGGCATCAGTGTTACTACAACTAGCTTCAAGCCTCTGTAGCTTTTGGCATGATGATGTTTTTTGTCCATGATAACCTTCGTTGTCCCGCTAAGCCACTTGTTAGCAATCTCTGTTCATAAGAGTCACTGACACTGAAATTTACTGATGTTTTTTTTATGCTTAAGGGTGTGTAATCTAGACATGCTTGATCTCTACAAACACATTTTGCATGTCAATACTGAGAAAGTGGTTTCTTTGAGTAGCTTCAACCAATCACGTTTGAGCCTTGATTGTATCCAGGTAAACAGTCCGTGTTGAAATATTGGGAAATAGAAAATGAACAGAAAACAGAAAAATTGCTGTTGACTGACAATTTGACAAGCTGTCAGTACAAGCTGCACCGGCCACTTTTGAAACGATCTGCTTGTATTTGTTGTCCTTCAAATTCATGAAAATGTCTCAACTTGTTATATGGACTGTAAACATGAGCTGCAGACAGAGTAAGGAGGTCTTGGAGTGGATATCTGCCAGCTACATCGGAACCCCAAAATACTGGCCCTAGTTTTCCTGATGCTAACCCGTTGATGGGTTCCTAGACTGGCAGGTACTTGAACGAGAACCCATTCAAAACTTTGACACGGGGAACCGGACATTCACCAATGCTAACTTATTTCTGGGCTGTTTTTATATCTCTCTATAGCTGTTGAGCTAAATAAAATACAGGATTTGCAAGATTCAGTCTTCACAAAAACACTGTCAAATACAAGGAGTTGTTGAGAACAAAGGGTGTTCCTCACATTCACTGCATGCCTTTTAGTTCTGCTCTGACTCTTGAAGCAAGACTGAGCGCTAACCTCTGCAGTAGCCTGGAATGTTCATGTGAGGCCAGAGCGAGTGTCAGAACTGCCTTCATTAGGGAAAAAAAAAGAAGATATTCAGTGTAAATCCTTCCAAAGTATCAGCAGCAGACTCATTGTTCCAGCAATAAAATATATCCAAGTCAAGAGATCCAGCATGTGGAATTACTGGACATTAGAGTAAATGAGCCATGCATGGACAATAATCAACAAAGAGATGGAGAAAAACCCCAGCAAATACACAGCTTCATATCAGATATTTGATCTATGGGAAAAACATTTGCTCTCAAGTATTTTATTGCCAGTAATTATTCACTTACCAAGCATAAGAGATGCATTCAAATTCCTCATAAACTCCACAATAATAATAATAATATAATAATAATAATAATGATAATAAAAACGGTTTTAGATCACATAAAACTTGTAAGGGAATCTCTCTAGAACTAAACAAAACACGTATAGTCTTACAAATTTTGAAGGTTTTTCTTTTTTGTTGTTTGCTTCTGCTGGATGTAAGTGGTGCTTTAGGGAATTGTTCAGCCGTTTCCACTATGCCCCAAATAAACTTGGATGTTCTCCATCCATCAGGTGACTACATGGAGAGCTGACCTGTCATAAATTCACTCTGTGGGGATGATGACAGGGCCGGAGCCAATCTTCATGAAAGAATAAAAAAAAAAAAAAAAAAAAAAAAAGGCACAAGGCTCCCATCCCCCCACTCCCTGAGCCCCATTCCAGCCCCGACTCACCCTTTACCCTCAGTGCTGGAGGACCCTTGCTCCTTATCTTTCAGCCCATCTCTTGCTCTGCACTTACCCGTCTCTCTCTCTCTCTCTCTCTCTCTCTCTCTCTCTCTCTCTCACCCCCTTTTCTCTCCATGGGTAAGCAGGTAATCATGAGCTGTCACAGAAAGGTGACCCATTAATGTGATGGATACGGTGTGAAAAACAAATGGTGTGAAACGTGTGGATTGCTGTCCTTACTGCACCTTGGCCTTTTGTTCTGTCATATCAATATCCACACAGGGCCTCATTACACCGCTGCACTACACAATGAGTGGAGAGCCAGGGTCAAGACTGCACCCCGCTCCCTTTGACTGGCTCTGACTGGGCTTTTCAGCTCAACCTCACCCCCAAAGGACTCCCTGGTAAACAGTAAGAGGGCAGCCTCTGGAGCCAGGGAGAGCGCACATCATTCCAGACTAAATAAGCAACCCCCCAGCAGTCCTGTATCCATCAGGGGCTTGGATGTCTGCCGGCAAAAATGACAATAGTTACATGGAGAAATAATTGAGTTTTTACTTGATACATGAACTGGTCTTTTTGTCCAGTTAAGGTTTCATTTGAATTATAGCTACAAAGTCCCAGTCTCCCCTGTGTGGCAGCCTGGACATCACTTGTGTGTCTAAAAAGCCATTTTTACATCATGTCTACAAGGTCAGAAACATCCCATTTTTTTCCTGCAAAGTTCTATATTCCTGGGCCATAGATCACATGTTGCCAACACGATGGCAGGTCACATCCTGATAATTGAAACTCTACATTGCTGGACTGTGAGAACAGTAGCAAAAGAATCAATAAATAGGACTTATATGAATGTATATGGACTCCTAAATTGCTTCAGGCATACTGTAAGATGGGCACTTAGATTTTCAAAGAGCCATACTGCCAGTCAAGGTCAAGAGGGGAGCCAGCGAGGAGCTATCACAGCCCTGGCCTAACCCTGCACCATCCATTATACACGAGCTGGTCAAGCACTTATTAAAGATGGAGGCTAATTTCCCTGCCAGGACCTGTGATCCACAAAGTAGCAGCTAATCACTGACAGAGGAATATTATGGATCCCAATCAAATGAGTTTATGTGCAGGATTCAGACTGACAAGCTCAAGAGACTGCCTGAAGCTAAGGAGAGCCTCTGAGAGTTTGCCTGGACGATGTTGACATTTAAAAATTCAAGCAAAGACTCATTAATAACTAAGACTGCTTCAGAAGCAGTTTCTAAATTTTGAACAGAAAGGATGTATGTGTAAGGCTCTGGCTCTGTGTCTCAGTGGCACTACAGAGGTCTCTGCATTTAAGCCAGCACGGGGATGTCGATACACCCTTTGTGGTCCCCCCCCTGAGCTCTACAGCGGTGGTCTAGTGGACACTTCCGATGAAACACAGGAGACTCTATTAAGGGCAGTGGTTATGGACCACAGACTAATCTCGTATGACAAACTGGAGGTGTCTTGTTATTTCCAGACCTGGTGATGAATCGAGGGCTGTAGTCCCCCATGCTGTCATGTCAGAGTGGAGCTGAAACAGATTGAGAGGGTGCAGACAGCAGATTTATGTTCCGGGATTCTTCACTCTCTTCTTAAACCCACAGATTCTGCCTATTAGCTGTCTTCCCATTTGCCTGTTATCAAGACTGGTGTAGAACACTCGGGCTCCAGGTTTACTCTGTAAGATTTGGGACTACAATACCATGAATTGCAAATTTTATAGAATAGTCTGGACTAAGATGGGTCCTCCATCTTGTGCTGATCTTGATGGTTGAACCCTGTGTTTAAAACTAGTTTTAAAAAAATTCACTGTCATGAATGACAATAGCGTTGATATGGACGACAGCGGCACATCATTGGTATCGGCAGATATCATTTTTTTGGAAATGTCTCAGGAACCGTTTGATGGTTTTGCTCAAGTAGGCTTATCCAGATGTTTGGAAATTAAAAACAAACAAACAAATTTTGACATTCTCAATGTTGGCACGTGTTTTCTGCATGTAACTATCGTATGAAAATAATCTGCAAAAAATCCAATGTTGTGCATCCCTCCTGTTTTTGTACAACCTAAGTAAAGTCTTTTTCGATCATTAAGTGCTGCAAGGCTGCAACCAATCATTTGATTATTGACAGCATAAAATGACAGAGAAAAAGTGGAAACACAAGTTGATTTTTAAAACATCAACTTGCAAATATTCACATTTGGGAAGAATTTTGTCTTCGAGTCACTTCAGCAATTGTTAAACATCCCATTTCTGTCCATCCACTAATTATTACTGAACTAATTGTTGTGACTCTGGAGTCCCGCTGCTTGAGCATCGACACGTCACACATGTCTCTGCCCCGCCCTTTTAGATGTCACTACTTAAGTTGTAACATTTGCGGTCACCGTGACAGTGAAGACAGCCAGTAGCAACACTACAAGAATGATTCAGATCAGTCATCACTCTCGCACAATTTTGTATGTTTTCAGGTCAGAGGGTCAAGAAACTGAATCCCAATCGTGGATCACATTTGCTGTTGTGAGTAGGAATGATAACTTAGTGCTACTAACTAGTTGCTCCTCTCAGATAATGTGAAAGAGGCTGGACTGAAAAGTGGCCCTGCTAGATGTTGCATGTTGCTACGGAGCTGCTAATACGCCACAATGTGAAGACACTGTTCGTCTTTCCAATTTGATATAAACGTCTGTATTCCAGTTTTTAGGCTCCACTGAAATGTGCCTGCAACAGCACCATTACATCAGCACCAATCTAAATTCTGGTACATTTCATTCTAATATATAACTAGGGGTGTACAGGTAGAGACAAAACTGTGTTGGCTTGAACATGAACGGAAATGTCAAGTTGCAAAGAGGAAACCTGTCAAAGTTACTAAATGGCCAGTATTCCTTTACACTGGGCTAAATTTTCACATCATTCAAGAGAAGTTGAGCATGCAATTTTAGAGCAGGTTTTATCTTGTTAACTTTTGGTCCTGAACAACGATGGAACGTGTTCGGAGGCAATAATTCAGAATTATTTACACTAATGATAGCCTGGAGGGAGTCTTTAGCTTGGGGTTAACTATGGTTATCGTTAATGGAGGAATGAAGACAATGACAGCGCTCCATAGAGGCTCCTTGTGTGTGTGTGTGTGTGTGTCTCTGTGGCCCCCCCCCCCCCCCGACTCACCCCCGCTCCCTGTGATGACCGCATCCCCACTGTAATGTACCTGTGTGTGAAGGACATCCCGACCGGCGGGGCTATCACAGACACAATCTCACAGCACTTTAATAACTTTGAGAGCGGTCAGCACCCTGTGCTTTAATAACACTCCCTGTCAGCTCACCCCACACTGCGCAAAATTGTCTCGTTGGAATTCTTTATGGTGGAGGCCAAAGAACTCTGGTGATGGGGATAGAATATAGCCACGATCAAGCCGCTTCTCCCCCTAAATGGTTTTCCAAGAGTATGTTTTTATCTTTGGCTCAAAACAAACACGAAAGAAGACAGACACTTGCTATATGACACAGCAATAAGCTTTTAAAATCCGCACTGTCGTCTTTCAAAGAAAAAAACAAATGTAGCCGTTTCCTTTGAGTTCACGTTAACCTCCTTCACTTTTGTGATAAAAATGTCAGAGCTTGGAGGCACATGTTGAGATCTTTCCTACACAATATTCCAAACTGATACATTCCATCAAAGCTCTAACAGATACAGGAACTAAGAGGGAGTTACGAACTGCTGTCAAGCATCGAACCCTCGGTGATTTTGCATTTTTGGTTTGAATTAAAGTCACATGCACATTGTGCTCATTCATTCTTTGTACTTCAACCTACGAGGTGTAATGCACATCATAGCGTTTGTGTTGTAGCTGTGCAGTGCAGCAGGGCGGCGGGTCATGGACGTTGAAGGAGTCTTTACAGTTCAGCGCTTTCTGCAGGAAAAGAATGCAGGAGTTTTGCACTTCACGTTATGTTGCGGCTTAGTTGTGGAGATACAGCCAGACCTGCTGATGACAACTCCACACTGACACACACCGGCGCTGCTTCCACAACCGAGACTCTGACATTCTACAGGAAACAACACTGAGGTTCCCACTACAGGAAATAGAACCAGTGACAAAGAGGCAAGAGCTCAACCTCTCTCAACCACTGAACCTACTCAACCTCACACTGAAACCACTCGTGACACTGAATACACATGAAAATATATTCAGAGTCTTTTACAAACCACTATTCACTACTGAATAAACTCCATTTTGTGCGGATAAAATAACTTCAGGGTCACTGCAGAAGCAGGTGGGTTTGGGGCAAGAGCTCGCCGCCTCCTCCTCCACATGTGCAGCATAACAAGGCAGAAAATATTCCGAACTTGAATCCAACAAAATCAAGTACATTATCTGCTTTGCCAAAGAAACCAAACATGGACAAACTAGATGTCCTTAAACTAGTTGGGGGACCTGTTGTATTTAAGTTAATGATGTGTAAAACAGCTGTACTACATTACAAGCCATGCATCTATCCAATATCTTCTCCCAGTACATGAGTGTGAACTGAGTGACCACCGGTGAAACCCAGTGAAATAAAACATGCTGCTAACGTTAGCATCCTCTAGCTGTGCTGATATCATCACAGGTTGATATGCAAACCAGAAATCCCATCTTGAGTAGCGATGCAAGCGATAGCACGGTGGTTAACATATGTGTTGCCTCTTAAGGCCGGTGGCACAGCTCAGGAACGGGACCGCAGCCGTGACGCGTCTGTCTCTGTCATGATCTTTCTTTCTCAGTGTAACAGCAGAACGCTGCTGCCTCTGATGGCGTAAAGCTTTCTGACACACAGTGGCCACCCTCTGCACTGCCGTCCTCCGTGAGTGGCTGCTGCAGCATGACGTCAGGTCGTGTCCCCAAAAATTGAGTGTTGCTCTACTTCCTTTGCATCGGCGAGTCATTACCCACATGGAAAAGAAGGAGGAGATCAGTATTTTAGGCCGCGGTGCCGGATTCTGTCTCTTCCATCTCCAGCAAAGTCCCGCCCACAGCTTCATCTGATTGGTTACACATAACAAGTAATAGCTTTTCAACAGTGATGGTGAGAGTAACACGTTTGTTTGTTTGTTTGTTTTTAATTTTTGGAATTTTGACACCACGATATTCATTTTGCTGCTAGTGTCGATAATTTCCAGATATCAGTTGTTGATCTCCTTGATGGTTCGTGAGACAACGGGGCAACAGCAGATGCTTCTGTTTAGTTAGGAGCTTTTGAATTTGTATTGTAACCTAAACCATGACTCTCTGCCACCCTAACCAAGTGACTTTGTGCCTAACCAGTGGGGGTGTAACCATTGGTTTTAACATCAATGCGATCCGTATCACCATTTGTGGTTCCCGATTTGATTTCAAGGATGATCTTGGTTCATATACAACGATACCATTCACTGACTTGACATCGATTCAGTAGCTTTTTAGTCAAAAATCCTAGCAGTGTGACTGTGAAATAAATACCTGCATACTGGACAGTGCAGGTGACGTTTCCCAGATTCCTGTTTTCTCTTGTAAGGGAATCAGGCGTAAACTAATTATGGATATAAAAAAAACACAGGTAAACCACGGTGAATGGCAAATGCATTCATGTGTTATTTGAATAAAGTGCAACCAACACTCCAGGTTGAATTAACAGGAGGTGAACCTTTTCTGCTCTCATTTTCAGTATTCAGTACATTTTACAGTGAGTGTAACCAACATTTCACCAGTAGGTTTACCTGCAACTTCTGCTTTTGGTTTGCAACATAAAAGTACAATATTTCATATCAAATTTAAAGAGCAGCCAGCATCTCTTCAGGTTGATTTAACAGTAGGTTTGCCTGCTGCTTTTGCTTTTACATTTCCCACAAACAGCAAGTGACTTATTTATTCTTCGCAAAAGCCAAAGTGTTTCCACACACTGGACCGCAATTGTGGCTTGGTAATTTCTCGCTCGCTGGCTTCTCCTCTGTCGTCCACCATGCTACGTTTTGTTGTTCTGAAATTCGCGCTGCTGCTGGCGCATGGCGACGACATCACGGACAGGCAGACCGAATCGCGTCACGTTTAATGTCTTTATCATTAAAAGTCCTAAAAAAAAAACCCCACATTTCTATAAACTCTGCCGTGCTCAATTCTAGTGTTGTTTCCTAGTATCGATACAATCGAGTGATTACATTTTAGATCCATACACTGAATGTCGTCAGCAAGGCCAACTCGCCGAGCGCAGATCGATATAGTTGGATCATAGGAATATAAAATGATACATCGATGTAGCAGATGAACCGTTACACCCCTACTAACCAGACTTAAACCCACAGATAAGCGGTATAGAAAATGCAGGGCTGGAGTACCCGAGGAATGCATGTTTCATGAGAACATGTTACATCGTGCGTGGTGGGTCATGCTAGCTGGATTGTTTAGACTTCCTGGACTCATTTTATGATCTTTTTGATATGAAAGTTTTCAGTTTCTCCTTGCTGCCGTGTGGAGCTGCCAATCTCTGGAGCAGCCTGGTGTAGCTTCACTGTTCTTATCATTATGCAAATATTTGATTATCTGTAAAGAGAGATCACAGCCAGCAGCCTCGCAAATGCAGCATGTTTATCTCAGCATACATATTAAAGGAAAACTCATAGTGAGCATGTGAAGTGTAAATCACCTCGTGCTGCACATAGTGTGCAGCGGCTGTGTCTCAGAGCTAATGATGGGCTTGGGCTGGGCTTTTTTGTGATGCATCAGAGATTATAGCCTCTCCTGCAGCGGTGGTGCTGCATTCCTGGTTGTCACTGACTAGTACTACTGATTAACATAATCAGCCAACATTAGTTATTCATGTGATGTGCAGAAGCGCTCGGGGGTCAAATCTTTGCCCTGTCTAATAACCTATGTTAAATATTAAAGAAGAACATGGGCTGGCTGATTTACATGCCTCTCATCCTGCCTTTAGATACACAAGAAGTAAGAAAAAAAAAAACCACTCAAGGCCTGTGGTCAAACACTTGCAATGGAATAAATAAATATAGTGTGTGAAGAGGCATTGCTTTGAAGATCTGAGGAGGTGTGGAGGTGTTCTATACTGTACTATCCTATCAAATAATCATTAAAAACACTCTGTGCTGTATGTTCAGCTGAACCAAATACTTGATCGTCACACACACTGATGAGCCAGCTACCCTTATTGCCTACACAATTGCTCTATGCGTGTGTGTGTGTGTGTGTGTGTGTACCATAAGAGAGAGACTTTTTTCCACTCGGCTTCATCTAACTGACCCCAGTGGGCATGCATTAACTGACTTGCTGCATCTTTATGCCTCTGTCTCTTGATTAAGAACAATGAGCACAGCAGCTAACCATGCGTTGAGAAGCCCAGGTCGGGTGTGCTGAGCGCTGGGTGGGGGGGCCAGACCCTGTGGGCAGCAGGGAAGGAGGCCGGCTATGGACCCTGAGGAAGTCATTAGGAGACCAGTGACCTCACTGGTGCAGAGCTCAAAAAGGCTGCCCACTGGCATGATGTCATACTTCACATGTCAACCTTCATCATGGCAGCATGGTGAAGAGTCCAAAACTGTGAAAACCACATCATGCACCTGGCAGCTGTATCTGCTCCTGACGTGCAGCTGTGGCTGCACCTACGACCATTCATTCACTGAACAATAATCTGTTTACCCTGGTTCCCAAAATGAATGTGTGCGTTAAAGCCCCAAGGATGTGTACATACATCATGCGCATATTGTTGTACACTGATTTGTTTTTTTACTTTTTGATCCAGGAGAAACTAATCTCCCTGATATTCATATATCCACATCATTGCAAGGAGAAAACTCCCCTTCTCCTATTTTTATAAAATCATTGCCTACTTCAAAATACCTTTTAAAGGCTATTATACTGTATTTCTGGTCGTCTCTCTTCTCTTTGGGGAGTTATAAAAGTCTCCAGCCCTACAGAGTCAACGTAAACACAGCTATAGCGGCGGTTGGAGCTCAAAGGTGGCTCCATATATTCCAATTCCAGACTGGGCCTTTAATGACAACTTGCACTTTGGAAGTGAATGGATGCACAATTTATCACCCATATTCCCACACCCTGTAAGAGCAGGACGAGCCAGTGTGTAGACTAATGAACTGCAAACTCTCCTCTAGGCTTCTCTTTCCAGTGATGGAACTACTTAGGATTTATTTTTTTCTTCTTTCTTCTTCCTTTTTTAAACGTGTTCCTTTAAGAAAATAACAATCCTCAGAGGCTGTGCTTATTACTGCTCTACTTGGATGACCACTAGGAAATGAAAATGACTTCTTTCGTGTAAAGCAAAGGTTTCAAGGCTGCGCGTTTGATAAAAGAATTGCTAAGAATTTGTAAATGTAACTGACATGCTTGCAGGCTGTTGTGCTTTCATTTGCAGTAATGACCTGATGGGCTACTTAAATATCAGCACGCGGCATTAAGATGATGGTGAAACACAAGATATTGGGTTTAATGGTGAATAACAGATGTTTAATGCCAAACATTGGACACAGAGAACTGATGTCAGATGAAGATGTGCTCATTCTGAAGGGACTTAGAGGCATATGAGCTATTTGTTTTGGTACGCATCAGTAGCTGAGTCGCTTCCTTGGTGCAGTTTTCATCAGATCCATTTAGAGATCAGTGCTGTGCTCATAGTGGATCAGAAGCAGGATACTGCAACAGCTCATAGCGGGGCCAGTACACAACAGCATTGAGTACCTCTACATTTCTTCTCTTTGGTGTACCAAGTGTACATTCACTTCTCAAAAGGTGCCAACACTGCAAACTGCATTACCCAGGCGCCCCGATCATGAGCCAAAGTCAACAGTACACAGGAAGACATTTTACTGAAAGACTTGCGATGACGAGATGAGTAAACTAGATCAGGTTGGTCTTCTTTACTGGCGTTATCTTTGTTGTAGTTGGCTGCTGCATCTGGTGTTTGGTTAATGCTACATCAACGAGTTCCCGGCTGACTGGAGTGGTACCAACGCTAGCTTGCCGCTCTCGTTTGGTTCTGGTTGGAACGTTGTGAAGTCATTGTCTGATCCTCTCCTTGTAAATAATTTATCCGGGTATCTACACCCTTGTTGTTGTGCTTTTAGTATCATCAGTACTACATCCTCTACTGTATTGTATGTCCCCTAAAGTTCTGATGTTCAAATGAAACTGAACCTTGTTTCCAGAAGAAACAAACTTGGTATGAAAAAGCCTGTTAACCTGGCAAAATTCAACATATCTTAAATGTCAAAGACCACAAACATCTCTGACAGTTTTCTATTGCTTTTTTTGTTAAACACTTGAGTTTTACAACACTGCAACACTTTAATGTCAACCATATTTGTATTTTTGGCGAAAAATGGGCAGATCACAAACTGTTGTAAGGATTAATTATTCCCATAGATATGATCCGACCTATCTGAGATCCGATGTATTGTGTGGTGAAATTGTATAAATGACCATGAATTCATTCTTTAATTGAATAATTTAAAAAAGGACATTTATGTCTAGCCTTAGTTACAGCATGTTCTTTCTTACTGATATTGAACCACTTCCATGTCACATTAATCAAGTCTCAAACATAAAAGTTTAAGTCTCAGAGAGTCACTGAACTCTACAGGCCTCATTAAAGTTGACATTAGTTAATATTAATTCCAGTGGCCGTAGAAGACGACGACTGTGGTGATGTGAGAAATTATCAGCTGTATTTAATCTGATCGCATGATGTGAATGTAACATTTTAGTGGTGTCAAGAAGATTTGTTGAAAATTACAGGCTCCTGAGCCACAGCTGCATCATTTTCAGATCAAGCACAAACCCAGCGGGTCAAACGGTGTAACAGTGCTCTTGTCAACATGTCGGTTCTGATGAGTTTGGTGCAGTTTTTAGGGAGCGAGGATTGTTCCGTGCTCTTGGACCATCAATTCTCTGGCTCCAAACATAAATGTGGTGGTGAGGCCGATGTATTTGGCAGAGACCAATGTCCACTGGTTCCTGGATGAATGGGCCACAATACCGCACAGAGTGAGTGCACTCCCACATTGAGGCTGGACTGCTGTTTAAATCAAGCGGGCGGTCACACTCGATGTGTACATCACCAGTGAGGCATGGTGAGCAATGAGACGCCTGTACAAGGCCCCTGCCGGCCCATTGCAAGCCGGGACTGCTGAGGCCCCTGGGCTGCCTAATCAAATCTGAAACCATCACATTCACTAGGCTCTCAGGCGAGGATGCATGCAAAAAAGAAAAAAAAAGAAAATAGTACATCACCAATCACATGCCCCTCCCCCACTGCTCTTAAATACAGCCATTGGAGAAGGCAGCAGTTCAAATGAGAGTAAGTCACAGAAGTGCAGAGTTTCTCTCCTGTTTACGCTGTGGATCAGAGGAACTGCAGGTCTGTGCTCGTGGTAGCAGCCAGAATGTTGGTGATGTACAGTAGAATACTGGTATCATCATCAACCATATGCAGCTGATAACTACAATCTCCCTTCAGTCTCTAACTTTCCAGACCTTTGAAATTGATGTGTTTATTTAGCGTGTCCAAGCCAAAGCAGAGCAGTAATAGCCTTGTCTAGGGGGCGAAGATGGAATCCCCTCGCTTCACCATCGATGGAGGATAATGGCTTCCTTTGATGGAGATTTGGGCCATCTAAATATAATTAGGCAAGCGTGAACAATGATCTCCATAAAGTGCAGAGTACTAATTAAAACAGTTCGGCATTACAGCATTTCAAACATGACAATAAAAATAACAAGAGGACCCAAATGGATTGCACACTGTGCCAAGAGTTCTGAGGAAGACACGGTGTGAGATATTCAAAAGGGCATTGAATTCACTCTAATGGAAATACAGCTTGGCAGAAAAAAACCCTTTATTAAATCAATCACTTCTCTCTGTATTCCCTTGTCCATGTTTCCCTCCTCTGATGGCATCCGTAAATCGAAACTGTGACTAAAAATCTGAGCTGAGAACTAGGCCAGAGAAAAAGAGGAGAAAAACTACTGTGTCAATTGAAAGTCAGATGTCGCTGATACACATTCACATGCAGTTTTTACTCTTGGGTGCAGAACAATTGCAAATACCAGCTATACAAAGTAAGACTAGTTCTAGTTATTACTCAAATAGGAATTAGAAGTGTGTATGAAGGCTTGTTTGCTTGACTGCTTTGACCCGATTTGTCCTCTGGTTAGCATATTTCAGTGTGCGCCCTACATGATAGCATTTTGATTACTAACTACCTGCAGTCAATGCTGTCTAAAAGCATTTACAGCTTGGGATGTAAAAAAGATAACAAAAAGGTTTCCGATCGCATGCATGTGTGTATGTGTGTGTGTGTGTGTGCGTGTTGGTGTCTGTATGTGGGTGTTTGCATGCGTGCGTGTGTGTGTGTGTGTGTGTGTGAGAGAGAGAGAGAGAGAGAGAGATTCAAATAGCTGCTCTCTCGGGAGGCACATTGATTCCTAAATGAATGGAAGGCTCGAGAAAAATGGATTTCTTCCTTAAGATGTGACTTTATATCTCTTCTTTAAATCCCTGCAGCACTGTGTGCATTTGATTACACTCTGAGAAGAAGGAAATCTTTGCATCTTTATAAAATATTCATCGGAGTGGATGGGTGAGGCGAGGCTCTCGATGGTTGCTTGGTGATGGAAGAAATCTTTGGAAGTTCAAGTGGATGGAAAGAGAATTTTGTGTCTGCTGTATAAATCACTTAAGTAGGCCAGAGATTCTAATGCCCAAACTGCTTAAAGTCAGCTGTAATTCCACTTCCATGTCAAAGATACGGCCCAAAGTATTTGACGATGGGCTTCTCTCCCTCTTTTTTTAAAGTCATTTAATAAATGATGTGCATTTAGTAAATGAGCTGATCAAGTGATTTACTGCTGTGAATGAGTCCCAGACAGAGGCGGCTTTTCTTACCGCATCTTTCATCCATTTTACGCTGACAAAAGATTGATTTAGGATATGATGGTGATTTAATTACAGTTGGCTCTTTTATTACCCGCGTGCGAGCCCCTGCTCTTGTTGTCCATGTTATTTGGGGTTTTTCTTCAAGCTTACATGTGCTGAGATTCCAGCCATCAACTATCTTCTTCAGCGTGGTAGAAAACTCCACTTCATTCTGTTCTCCCATCTGGCCTCCTGTTTAACTTACAGAACACATTTAGAAATGAATATACCACTTGGGCTGAATACAGATTGTTGATCTGATAATTGGCTCATATAATGAATGGTGAGTCAGGAGGTTTAAATGCTAAAGCAATTAGCTCGTGTCCTCTCACGGAGGCTGAATGTTCTTTGTATTTCTCTCTCTGGCACGGACGTATCAACGTTAATCTCTGGGAAGAGGATCAACGATCTAAACTTCTGCACATGAATTTTGCTACTGCTGCACAATGATGACATGATTCATAAATGATTATGAGGATACATATTTACACAGCATCAACAGACAGCGTGACAACACTCAGTGCTGGAAAGTAAGATGTGGCAAAAAATACGATAGCAATTCATTTTTTCCATGTTGCTCTATCGTTATTAGGGTTCATTAAAGTTTAGAGCATGAGCTCATATATGGACAGGATCAAATATCGGAATATTTCGGACTAAATAGCTCAGTATTGTGAGTGATGATAAAATTGACAAAATATTAACACTAAGATTTATTTTTCATAATAATCTTTAACATTGATATACTGTTAAAGAGGAACTAGAATATGGATACCACGATAAAACAATATCCAGTATCGATAACACTGTCCAGTCAATCCCAGCCCTGCTTTAACGTGATTATATCTATGTGTCTTACCTGTATGTGCCTTATGGAGTATTTTCAGAGCAAACATCTGTTTTAAGTAGAACTATAAATCTTCAGAGCCAGCAGATCTCAGTCTAATTGAAGGCGAGGTCTTGGACCAACGGGACAGCGTCCTGACTGCACCAGCATCATGAAAACAAAGAATGAGGGCAGAACTTCAGGAAGAGTGCTGTTCATCCCTCCGTCAGAGTTCCAGAGATGTATAGAATCAATGCCAAGAAACACTGAAGCTGCTGGTATTCGACCAACACCTCCCTTCCTCCCTTGTTTTTTTTTTTTTATTTAATTTGTCACCCATCTGTTGTTAGCTGATTTATGTGAACAGCTGATAAATCATCTCCAGTGAGGATACAGCAGAGGTACTTGGAGTCAGCTGCCGCTCTGACTCTAATGCATATTGTGCTTGTGTGACTATTTGCATTCATGTCCACTCATACATTACATACATGGCTTTTCCAGAATGCCAGAAGGTGTCACTGTTCATGCAACACTTCCATCCTCCTGGTGGAAAGTTGAGAACAACCTCCTGCTACAGTCTGTATGGATGGAGTGTGCATGAAATCATAAAACAAATAACGGATGAAAAATATAAGATGAGAAGTCACTGATATGTGATCAGGGCCAAAACAGCTTCCAGTCTTATGTATCAACACAAGACCATCAGTTTCAGCTACGTTGTTTGGAGCGCACGCTACATCACAGCGTTGTGTCACGGACACGTGTGTATTTCTCAGTTATGACACCTGATTGACCAACAAGCAAACAGCTGATGGGGAACCAGGGAAAGCAAAAACCCACAGGAGAAACAGACTAAGCAGAAAAGAGACAAGGCACAAACACACACACACACACACACACACACTCACTCAAGATTGAGTGGAGGGGCTTGTCAAAGGAGTAATACCCCTTGCTTGGTATCTTCAAAACTGACTGGATGACAAACATGTCTGTCAGCGCTGTGCCAATATAGTTTAGAGCCTCTCGTGATGGGGCACACACCCAATGACAGAAGCAGGTCATTTCCGTTCTCTGGCATCATAAATCCACCGTCTGGCCCCTGTCCGGCTGCTGATGCTGCAGAACACCACACACAGTGGACCTGTCGGAGCACTATGAGCTACTGCACTGTCCCCTAGCATGCACACACACACACACACACACACACACACACGGCCAGCGTTGTATCCCATCTGTAGTTTAGCATCTCAGGTATGTGAAAAATAGATACTCCCTCCGTCTGTCTATCTGTCCGTCTATCTATGAAGCAGATTTTTTTGTTACAGCTTTTCAGATATAAATTTTTTTTTTTCTTTGACAACAGAGCAAAGCTGCCGCGCTGTGGCTCACCTGTCCTTTGTGTAGAATCTGACAGCTCATATTCCCGTCTGCTGTAAAAAACTGCACTTAATATACAGTAGCATGGTGAAAATACTGCGTGAGCACGTCAGCCGGGGTATGAGGGATACTGCATGTAATATATTCATGTTTGCTTAAATCAGGCTCAAGGTTAAAACAACACCTATTTCTCTTGGCGTCACATCTCTTTGGCAGAACGCGGAGTTTCCATGTGCCAAACATGACACTTCCACTCACTAATACAAGAGAAATAGAGGATGAATGATCAGGAAGTCTGCATTTTTATAACCTTGCGCTGTACCCCACCCTGGCGTTCTCCTCCTCTCCTAGACACAAATGCAAATAGGTCATTGAGCTTCATTCCCCTTTTGCCCTAACATGCAATGACAGGGTTTTTTTATTTCTGTTTGAAGCCAGCTTCCTTCAGAACAAATATAGGGAACACTTCCATTTAGCATGAAAAGGTATTACCGTTTCCCAATGTAAGGCGAGGGATCAAAATATGTGCTTTAGGGAAGCCATGACCGCTCTCAGGAAGCCATGACTGGGGTTGAGCGGAATGCTAAATGCCATACATCCTCAAGGTTATCTCTGAAGACAGAGCCCTTTTGGAATCTGCCTCTGCTTTATTTTCTTGAATACATGCATCAAGTCAGCTGAACAGAAAAGATGAAGGTGACTCCTAGAACAAGTCGAATGCCTTCTCTCCGTGCACGCTGTCGGCGGTTGGAGGTTGTAGGGCGTACACCTCGCTGTGCTCGCAATGAATGGGTCGTAGTTTGGCGTGTGCGTGCACTTCACCGTCTGGCATTAGGCAGAGGTACAGTAAGCCAGGGGCTAATACAAAGCACGTAAATGTGAAAAGTGTCATTTCTATCCCCAAGTCCCCGAATATTGAAATTAGGTCATCAGTGCAGCAGAGGCCAATTGTCACCCTCATATATCATGGCTGCCCCTGCACCCAAGGTCTCATTACACTATACATGGTCAATAAGCCATTAACATGCAGCAGACAATGTGTAATGTTCACACACAGACCATGTACAGTAACACTTGTGAGTCCCTGCCGAAGGACTGGAGCTGATTTTACTGTAAAATCGAGGAAGAGAACAATGTTCAAGTATCATTTTGCTGGCGTGGAAAGCAAAGGAGAAGCTTTTGTATGCACTGCACTTTGTCTAACATCAGTTTGCCAGTATGATATTCATTTGGTGGAAGCTGTGCTGCATAAACAAACAACGCCCAAGGCTACCGCTGGCTGGTTAAACAACCACAGGCTGTTTTCTCTTTTCTCCACCAGAGCACATTGTAAATTCTGTGTTTGGACCACAACATGCACTGCTATGTTTATTTAACAAATCGCCGACATGTACCCACAATTCCACCTTACAATATTTTACACCTTGCGCCTTAGAAGAGTGTGAATCTTTAATGTTCCGGCTTTAATTACTCCATCAAAATGGCACACATAAAATGGTGTCAAATATCATCTGAGCATGATGGCGGGATTGTTTTAGTCATGATTTAATGGTTTGTGCTACACATCCTCCCTAAGTCGTAATGATATAAACGTTCCTTTGTTTGTCAGCATCCTACATTTCTTCCTGCCATTACTGCGCAATAAACTGAAGGCATCAACATTCTTCTAACGAACCAAAGGCAGATTGAGGCCCCTGGCTGCCAGTGCTGTAACAAATGGGCCAAATCATTGTCACAAGCCATGTTTCTTTCTACTTTAACGTGGTTACATGACTGTGCTGGGACATTTATGGACTGCCTGATCCAGTGCTGGCAGATTAAAACGAAATCAAGCCAAACTGGTTCAAACCTCTTCTGTGACGAGTCACCCAGAATATTGTACGCTGGAAAAAAACAAACATTTTATTAACAGTAAAACATTGTTTTATTTTATTTTCTCGCTCTGATTCAATCTGTTTTCCTCAACATTTTTTTCCCCGAGTACCTTCTTCCTGCCTGTGAAAATGGGGTTTGTATTGATGAGCTGGACCCAATATTGATTTCCCATCATTCCTGGTGTGGACATTTTCTGGTCTATTATACTACAGTCGCAGCATATTCCCCTAGCAGCCGTAAAGTGGATATATGGACAACCTGACCTTGGCAATATGGAGATAATGAAATATCCTTAATGACCCTTCCTGAAAGATTTTACAGGCTGGACTATAGACTGCCAACCCATGTACAATAATAGTTAGTGGAGGAGGGTTTTAGAGGCCCAACTAAATCTAGAGCTCACTAGACATATTGGGAGGATTGTTAACGTGTCTTTTTTACTAGGTAAATGTAACCATTAAGGACACACAGTTATATGATGGCTTATATGAAAGACTGCTTTATATGTGTCGGCCATTGCTCTCTGACTCCCGCCATTATAGGAGAGGAAAACAGGCTGTTTACTCGAGTTCAACCCCTATATAACAGTTATTAGCAGTATATTTAGAGCTGCTTACATTGATGTTTGGCGTGGTGTAAAAGAACTGGTCCTACCATCAGCACGAATTAATGAATATTATTGACAGATTGTTTGATTATCATTCCCACTGTGCAAACTGCAAACACTCTGAGCTGCAAGAATGTACTACTTGCTTCTAGAATGCACACCTGATATGAAATAATCAGTCAATAATCACATCAAATCTCCAGTATGATGGGAACTAATTGTTTGTCTATCAGCACAAAACAACAAACCAAATATTAAAGCAGTCGATGGACGGGCATATTTATGAGAGCGAGCTTGAAATCTAGAAGAAATCACACCACCCTGCACACGGTTATATTTACTAATCACATAATAACAATAATTGTTGTCACAACCAAGCTATCAAATATCCCCGATGATAAAGATACGGACACATTGAAATTCATGGTTAAAGAAACCCAAATCGTACTGTCAGTATTAGAGAATCCTGAAAATTTCATGTTTTTCAGGGGAGCTTCCGAGCAGATTGGCCCCCCTGAGGTTCCCACTCCGCTGGCGGTGCAGGTAGTGCTGTACGTGATGTGTAATACATGCTCTTTTTATTTGTTTTGAGTTTTGGTATTTATCACCTTAAATAAAGATGAAAAGACTAAAAAAAAACCACAAAGCATCCAAAGTAGACACTGTTTACAAGGGTATCATTTTGTTGACTCCTTCAAGTATTTCTCAGTGAACGAAGCCTAGTCAAGGGTTACACAAGGTGCATCCCAGCTTTCACCAGAGTTACAGCTGTTTTATGCATGTGCACAAATCCTTTACCAGCCTTTTATGAAATAAATCCATAACCTGTGATACTGTTATGACGGTACATCAGATACATATTCAAATATATTAGCTGATGAAAAATTGGCACACATCGATTACGTGCTGCAGGTTTAACACTGCTCGCTGTAAGTCAGCGTAGGCTTACGAAGTATGATGTCTCGCACAAACTTATGCATAATATTTTATGTGCAATCCCGCAAATGTCCAGTGACACAAGCCACCAGTGCACCTGCACAAACCCCTGGAGTGAGAACCTGCAGCTAAATGTCGACATGTTCCATTCATTTTCAGTGGAAAACCCCATCATTTAGTTGTTGCAACGCCGTAGTTAATGTTTGGTCGGCTTTACGCCCAGCAACAACAACTGTGTTAGGGTTAGCAAAGGTCATGGTTTGGGTTGAAATATGAATACAGAAGCACAGTTAGCCGTCTTTCACTCCTGGTGCAGAATAACATTGATTATTTATGAATTATAGTTTTTGTTGGTTTAAGAACAAAGAGTGCATGAGAACAGAGTGAGATTATACCATTTGAGCGTTTACTACTAACGTGTTGGAAAGGAATTCGTAATTAAAGCTGTGTGTTACTCTTACTTATAAATGCGGAAAGATGAAAATATCAGGGCGAGAGCTGCTGTAATTTCAATGAATCGTCTACAATAGCTGCAGCTAAAGAAAGATGGCAGGGAGACGGATCTGTGAACTGTAGTGGTACTGTAGGTATTTAGGTGTCAGAGTAGGTTAGGTGTCAGCAGTTGAGAAAGGGCGATCATTATTCACATGTCACGCTGACAGTTGTTGCAGAGATAATCATCCCCATAGCGCAGCAACAATGAACTTGCCCTACCACTCCACTGTCTTCAGAACACTTCAAACATGCTCCACTTCAAACACAAAAGCCGCCATCTCCTTTGATGTCATTGTCAAAAAATGAGTTTTGTTCCATCGCATTTAAACCCCACCCCCCCTCCCCTCCCTCTCCGCTGAAACCTAGACGGAGACGTGCGAGAAACAGATTTTGAACATGAAAAGAGCAGCTGTGTTGTCTGATACAGCTCTCTATCCTCAGGCTGCCATCGTTCTCCTCCTGCCTCGCCAGGTAATACAGGCAGAGCTCTGCACTAACACTATGTAGCCTTTATGTGGAGGGCTAGAATATTGTTCATGGGAATAATGTTATTATGTGTAATTTACTCTCCTGTTTCTCCCTGATTATATAAATCCATAAACCAGGAAGTGTAGTTGGAATCTGCAGTATTAGATCCCCAGTCAGCTCTTTGCACAGCTCCTGTGCTAAACTAGACCCGGTTGCAGAGGCAGCTGGCTGAGCATGTCGGCTCCTGATGAAATCTCACTACAGACACGGCTGCTTCATAATGACTATAATCACAGCAGATAAGCAACTAGTGCATGGGAAGGAGGGCGCAGATCAGAGGGTGAAAGAAATAGAAGGAGAGAAAAAGTAATTGAATCTTTTGGACGCTCAGATGAAAGCCATTGGCTGTGTGGGAGATGCTTTTCAGTGAATGACATTTAGATTACAGAGGTGCCCTGTTCGCCATCACGGTCAATACCTCCTTCTTCACAATAGCGCTGCTAAGTCTCAGCAACCCCTGCTCTCAGAATAAAGAAAGTATTTCTCCAGTGATGTGGATTTTGGGGAGTTTACTGTGTTGATAATCTCAGGATTTAAGAGAATGGCGCTGCATTAAAATGAGGAAAATCAATGTGCAGCTTATGTAGGGTTTGTTTTACATCTACTACACCTTTAAGTCATAGTATCCACTTTCTGTCTGGTGTGGTCATTTAAAACATTCATTGAACCGCCTTATTAAAATGTAACCTGCAGCATGTCCCTTTCATCTGCTCCATCTCCTGTATTGACACCGTGCAGCGTGTTTCTAATGTTGGAGGGATCACATATTGCCCCGGTGACACACTTCAAATGTATCTCAGATTAATGATATATCACGGTAAGGGATCTACAAAAACCATTAGTAAGCCTGACACCCTGACGTCAGATTTTAAAAAATTTCCAAGTAATCTTTTTGATTTATGAAAGTGTGTCCAGGTTCATCGGGAGTGATTCCAGATTTATCACATCCTGGTTAGAATTATTAATGATTTTCAATTTGTAAATCTGATGCTGCCATGTTCAGAGGAGCTCCGCGGAATCAGCAAAGGCTCCTATCAGAGTCTGAGCTTTGCTCCTAAAGCATGATTACTTTATCAAAATATTGCAACCTACAGCTTGCATTTCACTTATTTTCCACTCTCACAGAGCCCTCCCGTGTTGCGTTCATTTCTCTCACCTCACGTACGACTGACAAACACATTTTTCAAAAACTGCTTCTAAACACCAGCGCTCATGTCATTGCTTGGCTAATCTTCTGAAGTTCCACATTGCACTATTAGTCCCAAGTTCCTGACACATGCACTTTTAAGGACCTACTGTGTCAACATGTCAAATGAATGTATCTCACCGACGGCTGTACATTGCAATCTTTCTCACTCTTGATGAGAAGCACAGCTAAGATCATCATCACTTTCCAAAGATAGCCAGGAAGTGTTGAGGTCTGCTTTGATGTCACGTCAGCGCATCAGCGCGACTACTTTCCTTCCACTTACTGTGCACGCTCGCAGTCAAGTCGTTGGTGTGTGAGGGCTCCTTTGTGTGGCATATGCCCTCTCAGACGTGAACAAGAATGGCACTTTGCAACTAAGCACAATGAGCATGTACACGAGATGTATGGCTGTGACACCTTTTGCTGAAATGCATTTTTTTTCCCCTCTTGAAGCCATCAGAACAAACCAGTTGACAATAAAAATATAAGACCTCACAGCTTGGCTTGTTGTGTGGGAACACCTAAGTAATTATTTTAAATGCTCCACTCCATAAATAATTACTGGATACGGTTTTTGCCAACATTTTGTGACAGTTGCTGTCCACATTTTCACGTCTCTATGGTACATCTCACTTCAAAGGGAATCAATTGAAGTGTGAAACTGTTGATAACCCTCTTCAGTCCCCGTCCTGTTCTTAGATAAATACATCCCTTCATAGCGTCCCTGACTCTTTTGCTGATAGTGCCAACACGAATGTTGGCACTATCAGCAAAAGACTCAGCCTCATTGTTTTCTCTGCTGAATACCACAGACATGCATGATGCTGATAGTCTGATACTTACAACCTCAGTTAAAGGAATTCATAGTTAAGTGTTTTTAAGTGTTGATTCAGATTTACAGGGGAAAGACGTCTGATAAAACTTCAAACCAGTCAGCGGATAATCTACGATGAGGAAATGGTCAGCTTTGGTCTATCCAGCTGAAAATAGGGGGTTTTGGAGCAGATGAACTTTTTCGTAATTCCTATATTGGAGAAAGTACCCCCATTTTTGGAGTGTCCAGACCGGAGGAACTGGTACCGATTTTTAGTTCCAGGAACCCTGTGTGAGGCCCAGCTAGTGCTAACAAGCTGCGTAAACAGCAGCAGCTCCTTCTTAAGCGGCGTTGTGAAGTTGGCCTCCACCTGCCATGGGAACTCTGGCTGTACATCACTCAACTGTTCATCCTGGACGTGTGAATGCAAACCCTAAATGAAAGTGGTTCTTGGGGGAGCTCCTGGTGGCTGGTTTCTAATAACTAAGTTCCTAAACCGGCTTTGTGACCACAGAAGTAGAGCAGGTTTTGTTTTTTTGTTTTTTTTCCAGATCAGATGCTTTGGTTGCTATGATACTGACTTTTTGCAAGAGTATTTGCTCAAGTCTCTGCTCTGGTTAAATAAAGGCTGCATCACACAGGGAGAGAAGGTGGACCCACCATGCTTGCACTTGGTGATATTTGTCCCTCCCCTCCTCCACTGGGATTGGATGGCTGGATATAAAGCAACAGTGACCTTTTTTTTTTAACTTAAAAATTAGATCAAATGCTCATTGCTGAGTAGGCGCTCACGGCCTCGTTACGCTGCTGGGGTTTTGAACATGGTATGTATATTTTTGTCACTCTCATTGAAAACAGTCTGAGACGAAAACAACAGAAAATACCTTGGCGGACCCCTGGGACAAAGACGAGGGTCAGTCTCTGGAAACAGATGATTTGCTTCTATATCAGACCCTTCAAAGGGTTGACTCTATCCAACAGGAGAACTTACAGCCCTACAGGGTGATATGTTAGTATTCTTTGTCAGCCGAGCAGAGTCACGGAGCCAGTGAGCAACTGCTCCTGCTGACGAACAACCACCTGAAAGCCACAACTGACGGCGCTTACCTTCTTTCTTACTGAGATGGTTTTTGGTTGTTTTTGTGAATCCTTGCAACTCTACCGTGCCGAAGCTCACATCTTCAGAACTGTGCCACACGCGTCACCCAAACCGGACTAGTAGGGACAAACGTGTTTGCTACAGTAGGACCGCCTCGGTTTTGTTTTGTGGAAAGTAAAGCAATTACATAAAGCACCTTAATCCCGTGGTCTTTTTAGGTGCTGGTAGCCAGATAATGTTGCTGCTGACTGTGGCTCTTCCTCTGCTACCAACAAACACCATCCCGGTGTCCTTAAACGGAGACAAAAGTGGAAGAAAGCTTGTAAATGCGAGGAACACCAGAGGGCTAACAAGTAACTTGGCATTAATTTCTTGCCACAGTTGAATTAGTCCCAACGCCGCCTGCTGGGCCGCTTGTTGTGCTTTAAAATCAAAGAAAACAATGAACATCTGCCATTTGTGCATTCGGCCTGCTCTTCTCCTTGATTCAGTTAAAGCAGAACATACATGTCTGCGCGTGAATTTGTTGTAAAAATCAGCAATGATGAACTACGTTTCCAAAGAGCTGCATCTGTAAAACAGTAATTCAACAACTGAAGGCTGATACATGCAGCACAATTTGTTTTATTGCTTTAGAAACCATTTTCCCTAATGTAATAAATGCTTTGTGAGATTTTGCACATTCCGCTCCAGTCGCACTGTCGAAATATGTGGTAGTCTGTAAAAAATGAATCTCGTTTTTTTTCCCCCTATTGCCTCGGAATTAAATTACAAGATACACCAAGCACCTTGAAAACTGCAGGAATTGAAAACTAGTCATGGATCTTATTTAAAAGCAAACATGATGACTGTATTGTAATTAAAGATTCAGTTACATGTCTAATGAGTTCAGTAACAAGCTTCATATATCTAATATGATTCAGATGTAGCAAACGGACAGGAAGGAGCAAACTGCAGCCTGAGAATACACTCCAATCATTTGGCTCAGTTTACTGTGGAGCAGATTAAGAAAAAAACAAAACAAGTTACAACACAGTATTTTCTGGATTCTTCCAAATTCACACGTGACCCATAATTGAGATGGTTATGAGCTTGAGCCGTTACCAAAGAACCAGATCCTCTTTGACACAGTTCTTAGTCTTGCGTGATGTGTAAACTCACGAGTGTAGATTCAGGCTGCACAATTATTCACAAGTAATTGCAAGTCCATTTTCTAATTGCAGGATGGCTCATTATTTGTTGAAGGCTAAGTATGTGTCAAAATACGGTTTAAAATCAAGCATTGTGCTGCAGAGACGTCCTGCCTACACATCATCTTCTGCAGACAGAATAAAACATCTTTGTTTGAAACAAATCCCCACAAATATCACATTATTGTCTCTTTAATGGGTTTATGCAGTGAAAATGAGAATAATGTTGGAAAAATTATCATTCTCTCCAATGCTATAAATCATATCGTTACAATATCAGTCAAAATACATACAATGAGATGTTATTACTGATATTTATTTTTTCCCAGAATCGCGCAGCCCTAGATCCAAGCTGAAGAGGTCAAAACTTCATCTGTGATGGAACCTTCATAGTATTTTTACCTCTGGAACAAAGGGACACCAGAAATATCTCCTTCCACTTCATACCATTGTCATATGTGTCCATAAGTCTTCTGCCAGCAGCCAATTAGCCTGCAGGAGCTTCATCCAAAGACTGGATACCTAATATGGATTAAACGTGTGAGATGTAATCAGTCGCTGGCCAACTAAAGCCTTGCATTCTCGCGCAACCCCCCCCCCCCCCCCATCAAAGTATTGCTTTGAGAAAGAATATGTGAAATACGCATCAGTGCATGCAAGTAAATGGTAAATTAATATCAGACATGAACAGTTAAAATTAGCCTTGAGAAAGTTGCATATGGAGGACAAAAGAGCGTCGACAAGATGTCTTGAGGTCAAATATTGAGTTTCACTGATCAGGTGAAGGCTGATAGTCGCTGATATTCTGGTTTCTTGTGCAGCTCTTGAGTCAGTGGGATACCGGGTTTACTGCCTTTTGTTTAAGAGCTGAGAATAATTTATGTACCGCTGCTCAGTGGCTAACAGAGACCGAGGGGTGGCAGCGAAATCATTTAAATGAAGACTGACCCCCCACCATCAAATGCTTTTTCTTGTCTCTTTTTCTTTCTTTTGTCTGTGAGTGGCGAGCATTCTTTACCTCCTCTCGGCTTTTTTTTCTTGTTTTTTTTTTTTTTTTGGTCAAAGGCTTTTGTTAATTTTCTCAGAGGTGATGTCAGTTCTTTGGTCGGAAGGGATGATTTCCGAACCCTCTCATCCCATTTCCGTTGTGTGTGCTTGATAAGGGACACACAGCTGGTAGTAGTCAGGAGCTGTCGGCGAGTAAGGCCATTATATGTGGTCTTCTGTTTCACTCTGCTCCAGCTTAAGATGATCCAGACACGCTCAAGAGAATTTATATCTGCTCATTATTACCCACACTGACTCTAATGTCACTGGTTCATAATCTCACAGAAATTAGCGTCTTTTCTTATATTTTCCGTGCATAAAACCTTCGCCAAGCCTAACATCGCATAAAAGAGTCCGCATCATATCAGTCAGCATCTTCAACCCCCGTGTTCAGTTTTACTGGCCATCTCCTTGTAAAGCTACATTTAATTTGAACAGGGACGAGTTGTTAAAAGCCAGATGGTCTGAGAAGGAGCAGAGACGGTTTGCTTCTTCCTGGTGGAGGGGTTGTGGGGGTGGTGGGTGGGGCTTGAGATGGATGTCATTGTCAAGTCAGGATTTTAAAACGTAGTTTGTGTGAAGTCGGAATCTGTTTTATGGTGTATATGACGCCAAGCTCCTGTAGTATTTAAAGTTCATAACCTGCATTGGGAATCAAGAGAAATAAATGGGAATTAACGGTAATAATTTTGGGGTACTTCATACTAACCCCGTTTGTCTCATCATGACCAGACTTAATTACGAACATTTCACGTTCTCATGAGCAAATATGATGGATGCAAATATTTCTGTCCCCCACCTATAGGTGGTTAGAACTTTAATTCTTTCAGAACATCCAGTGGGGCGTGGCCTTAACGGCACTACAGTCTGTATTTGGGTTTAAAGAGTTAACAGTGCCCAAAATGTCCAGTTTATTCCCGTCAATTCCCTCGGTAACGCTTACAAGAAGAGAACATTAATAACAGTAACGCTTAGTTAGATATGAGTGCAGAATAAGCTTGGCTTAGCATAATTAACCATTTACTAATGCTCTTTGTGACAGCTATTGTGATGTGGGGAACAGGTTTCCCGACCTCCCTCAGTTTTTCCATCCATCTTTGCTATAGCCTGGAAATGAAAACCACGAGTAAATGATTGCTAGACACATAGTTATTAATTAACCAGTAAGTTGCCCTTATTAACATGTTACCATCCCCATTAATTCAGTCGTAGTCCAGTAGACAGTTTCCAACTCTTTTAAAATAAACTGAAAGTAATAAAATAAAAACGTGGAAGAATTTCTTAAATTCTGGAGCTTAAATTCTCTTGCTATTTGCAGAAATCTTCTGGAAACTTTCCACCCAGAGGCAATGCTGATGGTACACAGGTGCCCTTTGTGATGTCACCCTCTCAAGCAAGCATTTATTTTAATTTTTGATGCTTAGCTGGGAGTTGTGTCGATGGTCTTGGTGTGAAATTCACCGTCCAGACCTGACGAGCGAACAGAGCCAACAGTTGGTGCCCATGACAACGCTGTGAATGAAGGAGGACTTCTGATCAACTCCTGTGGTCTGGGAAGAAAGACCGAGAGCCCCAGCACTTCATTTGTGTCAGACTAGCAATGATGGGAATGAATTCCAGCGGTTGGCTTGGACTTCATGCCAACATGTTGAAATTCATGTTGACTCTAAATATGCAGTTCAGTCATAGTTGAACCAGCTCCTAAATTCATTGCTCCTTTGTGTGAATCAATTCATTGATTTTATGCTCTTGTCAGTGTTCAATACTATTTTTGGCCATAGTGCAATTTCCAAGTAATTTTTTGCTGTAAGGTTCTCCAGCAACGGCGGCTGATCATTTTATCCATATAATAAATTACCTTTTATTGAGAATGTCAATAGGAGGATCTGGTTACCTACGTTGAGAGAGAGGGAGGAACTTAATTGCTCCCAGTGAGTGCAGTCTGAGGACTTGATTAGACCTTGAACCACTTCTCATGTTTTTCATTTGTGTGGTGACGACCTTCCTCCTGACTCAAATCAGCCCGGGCTCATTTCATGTCCACCGCTCTCTGGAGATTCATGCCCCAGCGACTCCGACTGAGTGCTGACTTCATTCTGGTAACTCTGGGAAGAAAAAAAAAAAAATCTGTTAGCTAAAAAGCATACAGCTCATTATATTCATTCTTGGGGGGAAAAAAAGGGAAAGTATTGCATGCATTAGCTGATGACCAGTATTCCATGCTCTAAAATGCAAACCAATATAAGTGTCAATCAAGAAATTAATTCGCTGATGGTGGAATTTGTTTTCTACTTATCTTTTCTTTGTCACAAAGAGGGTTTTTCAGTTTGGAATAAATCAAAAGTCTCTACAGCTACGATTCAACAAAGGCCAAATGCCTATGTCATTTAAAGATATTCAACCCTGCCAATATATTTGCTTCTAACTGAAAGCTGAATTAGCATACACGGTAAAAGACGTGGATGGCAGACAGAGCTGTCTTCCTTTAAACTTGCTTTTGCTATTTTTATGAGATCAAGGAACTGCAGCGAGGGGGGAAAAAATGGAAATCACAATTATAGCGCTCAACTGACCCACCTGCCATTAGCAAGATGAATTAGCTGGGTCCACGCTAGTGACAACAGCTACAGAGGGAAAATGATCCTGGTGCCTCAAAGACCTGGGCTCCCAGACACCACCAGGAAGCAGACAGGGGCCGCTTGGACCCCAGAGACCGAGACAGGGAGTGAGAGAGGGAAATAAACAAGATAAACACATTTACTAAGGCTGCGATTGTGTGGAAGAGTGATAGAGGTTTACTTCTCGTGCAATAAAATAAATTATGCAGCACAGTGGTGCAGATTGTAGCACAGATTAACGTTGTGTAGAGCAGCCACACACTGGTCACACTGGCTGTTTCTGAATGCACTCTGAGCCTTAATATAGAGAAATGTGAAGTGTCTCCAGGCGTTTGGGGGAATGCTAATGCCCGCGTGTGTGAATGACAGTGCCTTGTTCACCTCCTTGTCAATTGTTCTCTTTTCGGTATAACATGATGTATTTAACTGGCTGCAGTAACACACTATCACAGTGACCTGCTACGAATGGAGCGCTTTCTTATGCCCTCTGTTACCTTGACTTCTTCAGGGCTGATGTACAGAAAAATGCTATCAATATACTGGTACTTAGGCAAATATTCCTGAATATCTATGAGAAATTTCCCTGGTGTGAAAGAAATCATGTGTGTCAAATGGCTAACATTAGCTTTAGAGATTAGCTACCTGGAAGGAAGCTCTAATTCCCATCCCGACTGATAGATGGTTTATTTCTGCTGTAGCGGTGTGGTCTGATCCATTGATTACGTACAGGCTATAGGTGAGGCTCATCAGTTCAGGATCAGAACAGACTGATCAAGCCTGCTCACTTAAAACCTATGCAACAGACGTTTCTGCTGGCAATAGAAGTGTTGAGCGATAGGATTGTGAAATTTAGTCATAAAACGGAGCTACCACACTTGAGCTAGAAGCTAGATTATAAATGTTGTTGATTTACCACAGATGTTCTGTATCTATGGAGCTTCAACAGCCCTTAATAATCTGCTAACCATACAACGTATGCTGGCTACACTCAGTCCCTGCAGTCCCCGTCTCCCCCACATGGAGGGTAGCGGCAGAAAAACACCCAGGCCATCGAGAGCATCGTTACTACTCAACTGAATTTTTCGCCATCTAATCAATAAAAAGCAAATAGTTAATTCCTCTTAACTTTGTTTTAAAACCTTGTTCCTGGTAGACATATGTAGCTGTGTGCTCTCGCCGGTTCTAGTGAAAGTCAAACTGCTACTCGCCAAAGCAGAGAGAGTTTTAGGGGGCAGCTGTCCACCGACGCTGATATGATGCTGATATGAGAGTGGGTTGAGATTGAATCATATCAGTAAATTTGCAGCCCAGAACCGAAACAATGAGCTGAAAGGTGCTATAACGCAAACTGCACCTTCCCTCCTGATGATCCCGGTCTCAGTGAACACTGAAACCAGTAGAGGAGAGTCCTGAGTCCAAGACCGTCTCACTGCAGCAACTCCAATATGGTTCTGTCCCTGTGTTCAAATGTTGTGGTGGAAATGTAGAATCATTGATTATAGAAGCTAGGTGGCCTTGAATGTTGTTCAGAAGAAAAGTCTCTATCCTTCCTCACCAGCAGCATCACCGTTGGAACATGTTTGATGTGCCGGTGAAGGTCCGGTTAGGACGAGATACAGAAACACTTGTTTCATATAAGACAAAACTGTGGCGGTGAAACACAACGGGACTCGGAACCCCCAACTCTAGTGTCCAAGTCTGGATCAAAACACCACCATGACCTGCCCTCGGTGAGGTCTTAAACTGCTCTGACCGCCGCCCATCATGTGACCGCCCCCCATCACCAGATCCTGTTGAACCAGGGATGTTGTAAGGGAGCTGTTGAAATGTATTACTCATGAAAATGAGGAATTCCTGCCCTTTAGATATCATGGCTCCGACATGATGTGCAGCGAGACTTGGCCGACGAGTCTGGTGGACACCGCCTTCGCTCTCCGTGATGTCACACCCTCCAGCCTGTAAACATTCCATCAATTAAGTGCGCTGACTTGTAATCTTGATGAAAGCTCAAAATCATTTATCAGATCTCCCCTCAAATATAAGGTCTTCTTCTCTGGGCCATAATCAACCTTGTTCAGGAATTTTCTCCCCGTTAACTTATTGTGATTCTGCTGACAGACGGCGCCAAAAATAACGTCCTTGATGGAAATAATAAGAATATAACTAGAAAAAAAACCTTTTGCATTTCCGACGTGTGACCGTTGTGTGGTCTGAGGAAAAAGCAACAAGTAGATTGTATAGGTTGTTGGTGTGTAAACAGGTGATCTCACAGTGCAGCTTCATGTCTAACACCAGTTTGCTAGTCTGTTGTTTCATATCGTGCGAGGTTGTCGTGAGAACTAGACGATGACTCGATTGTCGGGTGGAAAATGTCGCCTAAAGGCTTTTTTTTTTTTTGCACATCACTGGACTAAAGTGACAAGATGTGATGATCAGATATGTGGGAAAAGTCCACGTAGAGTGCCAGCTCAATTTTACACATTAAAATTACTCTCCAATGACCAAAATCAGTATGCATGTTACGTTTGATGGCCAGCAGTGGTGGAATGACTGATGGCATGTAAAATATGACACAATGCCAGTGGGCATCTCTTTTTCAGCTCTGCACCAGTGGGGTCACTGGTCTCCTAATGACATCCTCGGGGTTCAGAGTTGGCCTTCTTCTTTCTCGTCCCCAGCTAGCTTCTTCTCTCATTGCTGTTCATTAGTCTTCACTAGTTTTTGGAGGAGAAAAGCAGTTAAGATTTCACAGTGATTTAGGAAGGAAAAATAAAAAGATACACAAAAATAACGTCATAGTCTAGTTATTTTTGGCACCTTGATGCCTTTTTAATAACATGCATATTTAAGACGAAGCATCTCTTGCGTGTCCTTGTGAGAGAAAAGAGCACGATTGTGTTTTCCAGCTAAAGCTCTAGTCGCTGGACAAATATGTCCTCAGTATAACTGCCTCACATCTGTATTTGTTCTGCTCTGAATCATAGGTGGCCCAAAGCTGTCTTGATAAATAGCTACTCCAAGCAAGTATGGTGTATGCTCTCTGACACTATAGGTCACATAACCTTGTTGTCGGGACTAAGACTAATGCAATGTGAAGTGTCAAGTTATTATACCGAAACTAGACTGTGGAGTGGAACCTGAGCCACTGTGGTGATAGCAAGTTGCAGGAACAAGGCAAGGTGATTGTAAAAAGGTCATAAAAGAAGGAGATCCTGAGCAAATGAGAGGCTATGGGGGGAGAATATTCCGCACTAAGTGGGTCTTGTTGGAGGTTAGAGGAGGCACTGAGGTTTTTAGTCGACGTAAATCATAATTGGCTGCTCGTAGCTGGAGGATGCCGAAGACAACGCTGACTTCATAGTCGCACATGATGCCAGGAAGGGAATGTGTTTGTTTATTTCAGCAGAACTAAATAATGCAGTAATAATCCTCCTCGCCATGTCTCCCGAGCAAATGCCTCAGCACCTGTCAAGAATTTGCAGTATGTTGTCTATTGAGAGAGTTGCAAGAAGAAAACATGTTATTATTACAAAGCCAAGTAAACTAAAGTAATTGTCTGCAGATGGCAAAAACAAGCCACAGCTGTTAATACGTTGTGAAACATAAGATATGAAATATAAATGCTGCAGCGAGGGACTGAGAACAAACTGCATCAGACCAAAAGCTAATGACTTCCCATTACATGATGTAGCCTATAGCCACGCTGCAGCAGACAGAGCACGGAGCCGGGATGTCTGCTGAAAATTAGTCGTCATTTCTGCAAGAATCAGAGCAGCTGGCGGCTCCGTCTCAGATTTGGATCAAGTTCAGTCAAATTTAATATTTTACTAACTTATTGTGAGAGGCATTATTGTTTTTACTACTACACAATATTGGCTTTCTTAAGATTGCTCCGATATTCTGGGCGGAATGTACTACTGAGTGAATATAGTCCTGTTTATTATATTGATAAACATGATAACTATGAACCGTGCAACACTTGTTTATGTACGTCGTTAATGGTGAGGTGAGCAGGTTAGCGTAGCTTCGCGTAAACAACACAGCCATCGTTTTTAATTGTGGCTCCTCACTGGTGACGACTGCGGGCCGGAGGTGTTTTGGTTGTCCATTCGTCCGTCCATACCGTCCTCAGTACCATGATAGCTCAGGAGCACCTTGAAGGAATTTCTTCTAATTTGCCACAAAAAGCCATGAGGATTGATGTTGGGGGTCAAAGGTCTTGATCACGGGGGCGTATCACAACATTTTTAGTTTTTGTTCTTGATTCATGTTGGGACCAATCAGTTGCAGGAAAAGTTGCACAGTTGAAATGAATAAAAGTATTTTAAAATGCCGACAATGCTGAAGATGTTGTTCGGGAGACGCCATGCTGCACGTGGTCAGGTCAGCCAGGAAGTGAACCAGACAGGTTGATGACGTTTAACATCAGTAAAATCTTCTTTAGATGTGGGATTAAAACGTTTTCTCCATTTAATCTTTAAAGTAACATTAGCTGGTGTTCCAGGAATGTTCCCTGCCAGCTAGCAGGGCTCAGTTGCTCAGGAGCTCAGACACAAATGACTCACTGTACCGCATGTAAACTAAACAGAAGCTGAAAAATTAAAGTAATGATCAGTGCCTGAGCTGCTGGGGGGAAGTTGTGAGAGTGAGACTCAAACTGTGTGTGCGGGAAAGAAACGACAGCTCCGACGCGTGCATGAAGCTTCTGTTACTGCAGCAGCAAACATCCTAGACAACTTTAGCAGCTCAGAACGACTCCGGCTACTTCCACAGATATTTGATCATCTTTCTCAGCGTGTTGTCAGGTCGTCCTCATCCCGGTGAGCCAGGGAACATGTACATGTACATGTAGCAGAGCATATTTAAGTGGCTATTTGATGTGTTTTTGATAGAAACATTTCAAATAAATGTCTGCTTTATAGGCTTTGCCACTGTATGTCTTTTTTTTTTTAAAACTTTGTAAATGAATTTGTGAAGTGATTCAGTGAAAACGCTCAGTTTTTAACAACAAATGGGTACATTTTTCCCTGAATTTGACGTCATGGGTATTCAGTCAAAGCTCTTGCATGGAAACTCTTGATGTCCCTACCTTTAAATCGGACATCGTCATCGTTTTATACAAAGACATTTTCACATATTATGAAGTTAAAATTGTGTAGGATCGACGAGGAGTGATGTCACCAAAAGCAGATTCTGCACCTTGGTAGCAGATTACCATCCGGCTCATTGTCCCTCCATCAGCTGCCTCCGTCATGGGCTCCATCAGCTCGTGCAGGTCACTTCACACAAGCAGCTGAAGGTTGGTGCCAAAACGAAAGGTTCCAAACTTGGATAGCTGCAGATATTCAGGTTACGTGGTGTAATTATTTAATTACTGTGTCTGATGACGAGGCAACGGAACTGACTGTAATGTTACTCTGGGTCAGGTTTGTCAGCCTGTTCCAGCTGCTGTGAGGTAAAACAAAGATCTGTCTGGTGTGGCATGACCCTCATCTGTCTGAGTGAGCCACCATCAGTACAGAAATGAGGTTCAACACAGACTTCAAGTGCACAAAAAAAAAAAAGAAAAGAAAAAGGCAAATGGGTGGAAATTAAATAGAAAATGAACTTAAGTAAAGATGTAAGGAGAGGAAGGATCAAATGTTAATTCACTGCACTGTTTGAAGCTCAAAGGTCACGCCGGACTCTTAATAGAAGAAGAGATGAGCGCAGGCAGGCTCTGGTCCATTATACTGCTGCTCAGTAAATCACGCTGCTGTACACCACTGGAACACCGGTGTCTGCAGCCTCTCAGCCTCTCCAACAAAGTGATGAGAAGTAAGGATCTAACAGGTTTGGATCCAAAAGCTCCAGAATCTGCTCGAGAAACCCTTATCAACCTCTGCAAAGCACACTTGGTAGCTATTTGCGTTATTTCATTTAATGTAAATAGCAGCATTAATCATGTTTTGACAGAACTTCATTTAGGAATTGTAAAAAGTTTGATTTATGGCTGTGAAACTGTCAGCTGCTTTGTTAGTTGAGGGAGAGGCAGGTTTCCAGTTTGACTGAATGGGGGGCAGGTAAGAGACCATCATAGTGTGTTACATGAAAGCACATAAACTGGGAAGAAATCCTGCAAATACAGACAGTGCGACGTGTAAATGATTAATTTTTACACGGTTTTTGACTCACGGCCTTGATTGACGGAGGCAAAGCAGGCAGATGTGATCGGATCCATTACCTCTGCTCAACCAGTGTCAAGAAAATGTCTCCAGCTCCATTTGAATTTCTTTTATTTCCTCGGCTGGTGTTGCTGTATTCTTCCTCACATCTCCTCAACCTACAGTACATCACCAATCACGAGCTGTGCTCACAATGCAAAACACGTAGAGCTGCACGATTTCGAAAAAATACCTACCTCTCATCATTTCTGAGTGGGATTGCGTTTGTGATATTTGGCGCTATTAGTAGGAATCGTCATTCCTACATCATTATTCTCATTGTAATCGAAAACACAGTTGAACTGATCGTGGCGTGATTTCTGTGGGCACCTGTGGCAAACAAAGATGCTGATTATGAATCATTTTGCAGTCCTAAAAACAAAGTAGAGTGCCCATCCAGACATGTGTAGCACTCTTAAGTGTCCTGCAGAAACAGTTCCAGTGGTATTTTGTATAATTGCGGCACATTTCTGCGTTGGGTTGTCTGAAAGTGTCGTGGCTTTGTTTACACACTCAGAACGCTGAATATGGATGCGATTGTTTTGGTGTTTTACTAAACAAGTTTCCTCGTGCGTGTGAACGTTTCTTGGTCTCAGATCTTGTTGGGAGTCGTGGGATTTTGGAGCGATGCCTCCGTGTCTGCAGTAAATGATCTGAAGGTTGAGCATGTCAGCAGCCACGTGTGTCTACGTTCTCGGGAAGAAAAAGAGGACAAAGCCCCAATATGTCTGTGCTCCACTCAGACCAGCTGACTTTATTCTCTGAGCTCACATTTAAAGACATGACTTAATAATTATTCTATTAAATCTGACTGCATGTGTGGGTTATCTTTGCATCGCTCTGCATGTATATTTTAACCAATAAAAATGCAGAAATGGATAAACGGATGTTGAGTACGTGAATTTGATACTGATCCTCATACTAGATGAAATTTAACAATATTGTGATACAATTACTTCTTTTCTACATTTTCATATAAACATCCTCTCCATTGAAACCCTTGTTGCATGGGTCTGTGAACAATACACTTAGAGCAATAAATCAAACGCTGGAAAAAATTACATTTTATATGTAATCTAATATGAACTCCACCCTAATAATATAAATGATATCTTTCTCTAATTTAATTGGCATTTGCTTGGTGCATATTGCTAATGTAATTCTGGATTTCCATATTTAATGATGCATGCTTTTCATGCTGAATTTTACTTAGAAAATGTCGTCTTTAATGAACCTTTGAAAAATCTCTAATAGGCATCATCTCAGTAAATGAAACTTCTTTATTCCAGAGGTTCTAGGGCCAGTTCTGCTGAGTGGGGTCCTTAGAATCCAATACTTTATGTTTTAAAAGTACATTTGCACACAAGGCCTATACAGTAGTTCGCAATCCACATGCACAATGCGTCGGTGCTGGAGCTCAAATATTCAGAATTATTAGAAACCTTACTGACATGCAGCTTGAGTGGATGCCCTGAAAATGAAATGCAACCATAAAGACTTACAGTAACATCGAATGAAGCAGTATTTAGTGATTGGTAATAATCTTAACAAAGACACAGACAGTTATTCTGGACATTGATAATTGTAGCACTCAGAGCTGTGGGGCGGTGCTGTCGATGTGGACACGTGTGGCATGGGTGTGCAGTTTGGGGATAAAGATATGATTCCAGCAGAAAGGTGTTCAATGAAGTTCTGCACTGGTTGAGTGGACAAATATGTTCTCCTGGGAACCCGTCTGTGCATTAGACTCGTGCTACGCTGTTACATCTCACTTCTCCCTCTCCTGTCTATCTAGCGTGCTGAAATAAAAACAAATTCACTCTATTTAGCACAAAATTCTGCCCTTTTTATATGAAAAAAACAAACAAACAAACAGCAGGGCCCACGACCGAAAAGACACGAGCACGGAAATAAGACAAGGAATAAAGAAAATGAGAATAAATGGATGTCAATTTCCATGTGGAATTGGTAACCAATGATCCATTAAGGCAGCCTTTCCACAACAGACAGACAAAATAGCCCGAATTAGAAGTGCCTGACATTTCAGTTAATTGCACTAAGCATGTCAGATCCGCGGGAGCTGCAAAGCAGGTTTCATCCTCACCTTCTTCCCACCATACAAAAGAAGAGTTACTGCATGCAAATGATGTATAAATAAATGCTTATTGGCAAGGCACACTACATATTCACACTATATTAAAACTCTCTAAAAAAAAATAAATAAATAAAAAGGAATTTGGTTTGATACAGAAAAATTCACACTTGATGGCGCTGGCTTAACAGACTCCCACAACCTTGACTGGTGCCCTGTTGAAACTGAAGGAATTAGTTTTATTATTCTCCTTCTGAATGACATTTTTAGGGCCTCAATTTGCTCAGAACTCTTGAGACCTTTCATGCACATAAACGTACAAATCATAAAGTATATTAAGCACACGTCACAACGTTTGGGTGGAACACGAAGCATCTCAACACCTGCAAACATGTTTCCAGCGGTCACTCCAACCAAATCTTCATCAGAAAACCTCAGCAGTAGAAGGAGGAGAATGAGCCTTTTCTAAGCTGCTGGACTGTAAAGCGTTGTGACGTACATTAACATAATTATTCAGGGCATATTCAAGCTCTAGTGCCACCTAGTGGACAAAGGAAGAGACACTGATGCCCCCTAGTGGACATATTAGTCGGCACCTTCTAGTCAAATATGATCAAGATTCACCCTCTGGCTCTCTGGACCCACCTCTCTGGGGCAGTTTGAATTCTCTCGTAAGGAATCATGAAATAAAACAGGACTTTCTGTCATGAAAGCAAAAGGTTTATTCATGTTTGAAATTACACAACTACCACAAGGAAGACTTTTCAGTCCAGGGTGTAGTCTGGTTAGAAAGAAACACTAAACATCTTTAATACATTAGAATCACTGCCACAAATCGTTTGTCATGACTTTTCAGTTTCAGAATCACATACAATAGAAAAAAGAGAAAAGAAGTTTGAACCCTGTTGAACAGAGCTGGAAATATACAGTTCTGAATACTGAAACCTCTATGCATTACAGTTTTATAGTGACTTTTTTTTTCTTTCATTTTTTTGTATGATTTAGTAACAAGATGAGCAACATTCAAAATGTTTTTTTTCTTCTTCTTTAGTATTTACAACAGTTTTACTGTTTGGTGTTAATTTATCAACAATGTTCATCACACCCCCCCCACCCCCACCCCACCCCCCTTCATAAAAGCCACAGACCAACAACCTCTCCGCCCCCTCCCCAGGCTATTTTTCATGGTATTAATATTATCATTTTCACTTTTTATTTGTGTCATTTTAAGCTGCAGTATGGCAGCATTTTATTAAAAGATTAAAATATACATTACATTACATAGAGAATGAGGAAGTTTACAGTGTTACAAGATGTAATCAAAACAATTAGAAAACATTAAAAAAAAAAGGAAGAGAACAATGGTGGTGATATTGTTTAGAGGTAGTAAGTGAGCACTCTAAGCTACAGAAATGTTGGAAATTGTATGAATCTCAATGAGGTAATAAAGCTGTGTATTGATTGGTGGGACGTATAATTACTATATTACTGTATATACAAATTTTCGTGTGTATCTGGGCCTGATCGTGTGTGTGTGTGTGTGTGTGTGTGTGTGTCATGAGGGAATGATCTACTGTGGGGGGATTTGATGATTTCCATAAGCAGTACCAAAAAAAAAAAAAAAAGTTTACATATGTACATACTCAACATCAAATTATAATATATGGAATGGTGTCATGTTATAGTCAAGCAATCAATTACACTTCTTTCTATTCCAGACTTTGAATAGTTATTTGCTTGTACTAATGTATACAGCTGTAAGGCAAAATAAATCTTGGAAGTAACAACAAAGCTGCCATTGAGCTGTCAACAGTAGCATTGTTGAGTTGCTGGACAAGATTGCGAGCACATTACAGTCAAATAAGCAGCTGCTTTAATCTATGTATTGTATGAACTGAGAGGGAAACCAATTATCAAAATGGAAAACAGCGATCGAAAATCATAATTGGACATTTAAATTGTCATGTAAAATATACAAGTGTCATCCGGTAGTTGAAGTTGAGAGGAGATAATTATCCTGGAAGTTTAATGAGTAGCATCTGAGGACTGTTTTATATTTCTGTGCGTGTGTGTATGTGTGTGCTTACCCCTACAACAAACAAGCTGGTGGATGAAAACAGAAAGAAAACACTGTGAGGAACGGTGAGGAAACGCCGGGTGTTGGTGACGGTCATTTTCATACGTGGTTTATAACATACGGGAAAACAAATGGGATGTGTGAAGGTTTGTATATCCTCTGTAGTTGGTCAGCCAGTGAAAGAGTCCATGCCCAGCTCCAGGGTAAAATACATTAACAGCGGATCAATTCGAGGTATCAGAGTGCACACTTCCAGGTCCTTCTGTCGGAGATATTACAGAAGACGGAGTCGTTGCATCTTGCCATCCCCCATTAGTCTGAGACACAAACAGGAAAAGGGTGAGATTACAATCACTGCAACATGACCTTGGGTCCCTTTTATCCCCCCAAAATGTAACCAAACACTCAAAAATAAAGAAAAAGCTCTCATGTGTTATCTGATACGAACATGTTTTGGATACAGTGATGCTGCGTGATGCATCAGCAAAGACAAATTTGTCTCAGGTCTCAACCAATGGGAGCAGTCGCTGAAATCAGTGTCTAAGCAGATTTCAGCAGCGTCCGGCAGCTTGTCGCTGCATATTCTCCTGTCAGTCAGGAATGGGGAGGGCTCGCATGGCTGAGGTGGGGAGAGCTGAGTGAAAGTGACAGGGCAGGGCCTCTCCAGGAGGGAGCCAGTCTTAGCCAGTCTGACTTTGCTTTGCTCCAGGCGTGACCTAGCCTTTACTGGATCCTTCGACGTCACAGCCAACAAAGCTAAAGGTTAGTCTATGCTAATGTATCTATAAGGCACTTTCTGGGTTGTTGCTACAAAACAGGAGCGCCACTTACCCACAAATATTATATTACTTAAGTCTTTTTGTTCAGCTTTTCTTTGCTGGGATGCAAAGTTTGACTGTCAGTTTCTATTTTAGTCGAGATGGTAGAAAGCTCTAGTGAGCCACAAGGTCTACACTGCACATGGAAGTGAGAAACCTGGTGAGAAAGTGAAAAACACTTGATCCTGCTCAGATCTGACATGTCTTATAGCAATGAAGCTTCAGCAGAACCGAAATGACACCAGAAGCTTTGAATTCAGGCAGCATCCTGCAGCATTTGTTTACATACGTGTCGACTCTTCTGCCTCATACCTTTTTTTTGTTGTTGTTGCGAAACACAACGGTGTTAAAATAACTTAAAAAATGTATTATTAAATGTATTATTTGTGATATTTCAAATAATACTGACTGTGAATATTCATGCATTACAGCCAACGGGCGTGACGATATAAAGAGAGCGAACACGGCTCTGATACAGTGAACTGAGGGAGTGAGAGAGAAGCTGTCTGCTACTATTCTCTTCGCTCTCTCACTCCCTCGCTCTCTCACTCTTTCCCTCCTCATCCTCTCTCATCAGCAAAATTAATCTTTACTCTGATAGCTTCAGATTATGCACTGCTTTACAAAAAGGCGCCATATCAGACCTCATCAAGGAAGATGGAATTCACGTCTGGAAAGGGCTGCAGGCAATCACATGTTCATATTTTATCGTAAAGATAAGACCAAGGGAAGTTCTGTGAAGCATTTCAAAACACCTAAATGTAACAGATACCAGGCATCCAAAACATATGTAGATAAATTTATGTGTTGTGTGTGTGTGTGTGTGTATATATTTTAATCTAATTGAGTCAAAGTATTAAAAGATTCAATGCTGTCATGCAATTGGTTTTATGAAATGCAACTTTTATTTCTGTCAGGTGAATTTTTTTTTTTTTTGGAAAGCTCAAAGCATGAAATGCACCTGTTCAATATATATTCATAAAATGCCATTAGGAAAAGAGTATGCTGTCCTGTCACATTGGCTGCGTGTCAACAATGAAGGAATTACTTACATTCAAACCATGTGGACTATACATTGTGTTCCCCCCAAGAGCATCACTGTATCCTGCCGTCTGACTGATAACATGGCGCAGGGTATCCACCTGAGGGGACAGACAAGGTGGACAAAGCCGTTCAACGTGGTGTCTCGCAGCGGGCCAACACTAAGTGTAAACATGCTCGGTGAAGCAACAGATACTGACTAGTGTGAAATCACAAAAGCACTCCCGAGACAGCAAACGTGCTAACCAGATTTGTAACACAGCTAATAGATTCTCTAACAGAAAAATAAAAGACATTGCTCGCATGCTGAAACCTGCTACTGCTACGGCTGCGTCAAACGGGCTTTGGTGTTTGACCTTAATCACGAAACAACATTGTTCTCCTAAGTGTATGTTTGTGTAGCTGCATTAAACTAACAAAATGGAAGACATCAACAACAAACAGGATGAGACAGAAGGAAAAAAATACAGCAAAGAGGAGGGTGGGGGGGGGGGGGCACAGTACCAAAAACCCAATACCAACCCAAGAGCTCAAGTCAAAGCCAAATGCATTCACAAAATGTTCATTAAAGATGTCAGGAATTGCTTTGTGGCATGATAGCAGTGGGGTGGGATTATATTTTGGCTGCCAAAATATTCCATCCAAAGCGAAATAGTCATTAAACACTTATCGGCGCTATCGGAGGCCTCGCTGCGGTAATTTGGGCCGTCCTCGCATGAGCGGCGTTTTCCTATTTGTTGCTTTAATGTGCTTCAGACTGCACTGTGGATGGCTCAGTACACAGGCAAGACAAGGACAGCTCTCTGCACTGGTAGTCAGGAACTGTCCCCGATTGCGGATCCTACCTGTGACTGTACATTGGCTCCGACTTGTGCCCCTTGGTAAGAATCCCCATTCAGACTCTGCATGCTCAAGAACATGTCCCCAGAGTTTGGGAGGTTAAAAGAACCTGAAGAACCTGGAGAGGGAAGATGTAAGTAGCTGAATACATAAGAGGGCTAGCAAGGGAAAGCACACACACACACACACACACGCGCGCGCGCACAATCACACACACACACACGTGTCTGAACACACCGACCCAACTCAAGCAGACAAATACACTAAAGAAAGACTCCCATAAAGCAAGCAACTACAAGAGTGGACAGAAAGGGAGGCAAATAAACCAACAGAAGAGGACGATATGCAGGAGGGTTTACGGATCTTTGTTGTTTTTTTTGTTTTTTGTGTTTTTTTTACAAATGCGGCGGACACAAATGAAATGAATATCACATGACACAAGGGACCGGGTCTATATGTGGTTGGTCGCTTAAGCTCCCAATTGTTCCACATCACCTACTTCCAATCTAACGTTGGTGGGAGGTATCACATGGTAAATGACAAGGACAATAAGAAGCTTATGAAAAGACCAGTACCAGTAAACATGTTGGTTAAAAGAGTGTTTTTGCTCTCTGCAGAATCCAGCTGAAACTCTTCATCTTTCATCTGGAATCCTGGGTGCAAGAAAAAGGGACCACTTCATAAGCTTACCACATCCCGATGCAGGTCAACCAAGTCCAAACTCAGCATTATGTTATAGTCATTACTGGGGACTAAGCTTGCCCTTTTAGGCTCTGTGCTTTATGTGACTCGTGCTCAATACGAATAGCATACTATTCCATTTTGATATAATACTATTACTGTAGATAAAATGCTCCCAGCAATCATGTTCACATTTATTTAGCAAATAAAGGCACCACTACTCAGAGGAACTACATACCATTACATTACAGATGACAGGAAGTTGACAGAAAGTCAAGGGAAAACAAATCCCATCACATTCTTTCTGAGTTCTCTCTTTTTATTTTGCCAAAAATACAAGTGTTCTCGGTTCACAAGTCAGGAACGTTCTCTTTATGCATGAGTTTGCTTGGCATCAACTGTCTTATAGACAGGAGACACTGTGATCCCCAAGCTGGGAGCAGAGCCTGTCACTCTCGCCTGCGTGAATGGTGCATGAGAGAGCGAGGCAGGTAGGCAGCAGGTTAAGGGCTGAGGTACAGGGCATATCTTTGATTCTCTGTTGACGATATGCAGGAGTGCCTACCGGAGTTCGGTGTGGTAGGGGAGTTGGCCTGGCTGTTCTGCACTGCAGCGGCTGCAGCGTGTGCTGCGTTTACAGCAGTCTTGGCAGCATACAGGTTGGCCTCTTCCTGAAACTTGCCGATATTTTTCTTGTACCGGATCCTCTTGTTGCCGAACCAGTTGGATACCTGTGTGGAAGAGCAGAGGGAGGAGGAGCAGAGGAGTCAGACGTCAAGCAGCCACAGCACCGTGCACTGAGCAGTGTGACTGTTTCAAGATGTCATGTTTGGGTCCATCAAGTACCCAATTCCCAGCCCCTGCAGTAATGTCCACCGGGTACACAAGCTAATTAAGCCATAATCAGGAGCCACTTGTGTCTTCCCAAGGATGGGAGCATGACATGCTCTCCGTTCTGTCTCCTGACAAAATGAAAACACAAGGGGCTGCTTCTGCGTAACACGTCAGTTATTGTATGTGGCTCGTTGTTAAGGATACAAATTTCCCCTCAGTGAGACACAGACGGGTGACAAATGAAAGGAAAAAACTGAATAAATGAATGTAGAAACATAACGAACGCAGATGTTTCCATACAGAGCGATCCATGATTTGATGGGGATGAAATTGTGTAAATTATAAACTGCAGATCTCAACCCTGCTGATGGTCTGGTGGAGATTTTGGACCGAGGTGTTAGGTGGAGGTCTCTGCCACCGTCTAAAGACCAAATGAGTGAATATCTTTTGGAAGAATCTCCTCCAATAGAGTTTCTGAGGTTTGTCCTGTAGAATTCATGCCAGGACTCAGTGAAGCATCAGTGGCCTTTTTGTAAGGCACATGAAGACAGTTTTTCCTGTAATTCTTTACCCATCTGTGCACGCATGTTTATGAGACAATTGCAGATCACCATGTTATCTTCTCCTGTTTCCTCTCATCACGGCTGTCTTTTTACAATTTAAAAGTGAGGAGAGTAAACGTTTGGGAGTGTGTGTGTGTGTGTGTGTGTGCGTGCTTGTGTTTATACATATTCAGATTCAAACAGAAACTGTTCTTATTTAATAAAAAAGGAGTGTAAAGACCCTGTCGACATGAGACACAATAAACAGATATTTGGGGCAGTTAGTGTTAATTGATGTGTTAATTAAAATGAATATTTTACCATAGAGAAACGGAGCTCTACAGGCTGGGGGAAGCGTTGAAGTCAAATGATTTGTGCAGTTGGGAATTGCTAATTTTGTTGAATTGTAATGATAACATCAAACATCGGTCAAAGACTAAAAAGTAGTATGAACCTCGTGTGTGTGTGTGTGTGTGTGTGTGTGTGTATAAAACGCTGGCTCTGAAACAACACTGGAATAATAATGCGATGATGCTTGCTTTTAATGGTTCTATAAATTAGACTGTCTTGTCGCTGTGCTGCCGCCACCCCCCTCTCAGACCCTGCAGCCCACCGCTGGACCAGCCAAAGAGCAGCTGCCCCTAATGATGCTTTATTTAATTTCTACCCATAAGCTTAAATTTTAATATCCCCAGCAGCCTGCCAGTGTTGTGGCGTAAAAACTGACTGGATTTGCAGGACAACAGATCATTTCTATCCTGCATGTCTCTGTGCTCTAAATCTTTAATATCTAAGCAATTAAAATTAATGACCATTCAGGCGAGCCCCACTGTTGGCAGCAGGGTTTCCTTGACATCAATTGTTTGATGGGTTTACCTAGAGGTTAAACTAACAAGCAAGGTTTAATTGGAAGCAATGAAAGCCCTGGCCATCATCCTTTTTACTTAACCCGCTTACAGTGGATTGTAGAGCCAAAGATGACGTAATATTCTCACTCTTGGAGACAGCTCGCACAGTGCCCAGAAAACACCAGAAATCTTTGAAAATGTTTTCCCATGGTGTTAATTTAACAACACACAAACCTGGTTCTAAAAAGACATTCATCATGGAGACTGACTTCGCTAATGTGACCACGAAGAAACAAATCCTACGTGTTTATGTTGCAATATGACAGTTTAAATATGACATTTTTTTATTCTGCTCATGTCCACTGTGATTAAGTGTGTCATGACTGTATTCTACCCCTGTAAGGTGTTACAGGCCAGAGCAGACTCCGTCATCAAATCCCACACACACACACACACACACACACACACACATTCTCTCCTGCCCACTGAACTCCGGCGTTGGTGATTCTCTGGTTCAGCTAAATATTGAACAAATGTAAGGCTGCGTAAGGTGTTCAGCACAGCCCAATCTACAGAACTAATCCCCCTTTTATCTCGTGGAAGGGTCGTGCATTCAGTCGCCCTCCTGTGTGTGTTGGCGAGAGGGTGTGAGGCTGAATTACCTGACATCAGCGCCGTGAAGGCAGTGACTGTATAATGACCGTGCAAAGAACACAATACCATTGCCTTCATTGCTCCCCACCAGAGAGGCTGAGGAGCCGTAGTTAATAATTCAGACTATTTCACCCCATTTCAGGTCAATACTGTTCGCTAGACAATGAAAGGCAATGCATGATCTGTCCACGATCCCAGTATAACAGAGGTTGTAGAGCTCTACGCCTTAAATATAAAGAAGGTCTTGCTAGCTGTGATACCATCAATTATACAGGCTCTGTTAATAATGAATGAAGTTTCTCTAAATTTACAGTGATCCGAGATATTGAGTCGTTGCTCAAACAAAGAAAGTCTAATGGTAATGCAAATTCATATCAGCTCTGGGATTTGCTTAAAACGCTGAACACCCCAAATCACAGATTACATCAAATATTGCCTCTGGAACAGATAAACCCCGAGTCTCATGATATCAGAGATCTCCTCCACCAGTCTAGTGATTTCTACAGGCCAGATAGTTGTTTGGATGTCGGGGAGAATGTACACCGCTTATATTTAATCAACAGTTTGTGGGAAATTAACACTTTAAATTGTCCACTGTACTGAAACAAAGAGAGGACAGAGCAAATCCCTTTGCAACACAGAGAGAGCCTAAAAAAAACCAACCAAATCTGAAAATTAATGACTAAAACAATGCTTTTTTGATAGGTTTTTGCTGCAACTGCAATAAACAAAGATAGTTTTCCTCTGTGACTGTGCATTGGTTTTACAAACCAACAGCAAAACCTCAGAGAATGTCCTCAGCCTGCACTAGTAGTGGCATCCCTCGCTCACAGCAACACTCAGCAGCCCCGGCATGTGGCGGAGGACATATGACGGCACCCGCAGTAACATCAGACGCTCGCTGCTTTCAGTTATAGCCAACAAATTTCCTAATTAATCAAATCAGGCACATCAAAAAGTTCAATAATAATATTCATATTCAAAATTTACAACAGAAGCATTTTCCTAAGGGCATCTGAAAATGTAAACCAAAGACTGGATCTAAATCGGAGAAATCTGCATTTGCATTTAATCCCTGCTAAAATGATGCAGGGGGTTTCGTCAGCAATGATGTATTGAGCGAAGCCGACGACGGCTATTGGCATACCATTCACGATGGATGGGTTTTACTTAATGAAGTGTTTGTGTAATCAACAAAAGCCCACAAAAGAGTTTTGACAAATTATGTAGCTGAGCCCTCAGTGCAGCCACAGCGAGCGGTTTGTGACTGAGCGGCCGGAGCGCTGTGAGGGATAACACACTTAGGGTGTACGAGGCGTCACGTCGAGCCTCTGACTTTTTTACGCCATTAAAATGAGCCAAAGCACTAAGAATAAGTCAATAATAATGTCTGCCGTGGACTCTGCTCGTCGAGGAGTACACCACTAATGGGGCCTGAGAGGAGTTCAAGTGAATTTTTTAAAAGCCCTCTAATTTCTCCAAAGACTAATTCCTTCTCATGGGAAGTCGTACAGCAGCCTGTTTAGCGAGGCACTCAGAAAACAACACAGCAGCGCTCCAGTTGTGAGGCCCATTTCTTTAACTGCTATAAAGCAGACAGTGATTGCAGGTGGGTGGGTGGGGGGTAAGTAAACTAACTGGAAGATCCAAAAGACCACGCAACCTGTCGACGCTACACAAGAAACAAAATAGATGTGGCAAACAATAGCAGGGAAAAAAAAAAAGTCATGTGACACATAGTTTGTACACATAATGATGATAACATTGGTGTGGTTTCAAAAGAATCACAAATAGTCGTGTACTTGTGTGACTGACGGTGGGATGTGAATGCTGAGAATTCGTATCCACTCTTTCTAAAAGTCAAGCTTTAGATATTCATGATAGCATTAGCATTGATCCAGTCGTGTGAGGGAGGGAGGGAGGGGAGGGGAGGGGGGGGGGGTCTGTGTAGTGAGAAACTGTGAGGCTATTACATACATCAACAAAAGGAGGTACAGAGAAATGAAAAACAGTGGATCAGGAGAAGTTATGACATACCTGTGATACTGTGATGGTGCTTCCCACCCCCTGAAGGCAAAAAAGAATGGGCTTTTACAGTATCTGACTCTTCATGACTACACTCATATACCCCTCAACACCCCCTCCCCGCACAGAACAAAACACTGCAGATTAATCGTTATGGTATAGATTAATGTTCCTCTGATATTGTGTCTCATAAGGACATCCATAGAACAATAGAGTATAAATATAGTCACAATCATATAGCAGGAAAGAGAGAGAGAACAAGATAATAAGACTTTAGATGTGGGGGGGTTGGGTGTGGGAGAGATATTGCCTTCAGGTTTACCCAGCAAAGAGGCGATGCTAAATATTAAGAGGGGAAGTTGTAAAAAATACCAGCCCTGTGCAGATTAAATAGCTTCCTTTTTTATTTTTATTTTTTTTTGTTTTTACTTCCCTTATGACCTGAGCGACTGACCAGGCGAGAGAGAGAGAGCACACGTGGTGGATGGGAATGAGAGGGGGGGTGGGGTGGGGGGGTGGGGGGGGTTGGCGGGGGACCCAGCGTCGGGGCAGCTCAGGAAGAACAGCATAGTGCTTTGATTGAGGCCAAGATGATGGGCCTCCCCTCCCTGTGGCCCTGCTCTGACTGACTGGGACCAGCCTTGACTGAAGCATCATTAGCCAATCACAATGTCAAGGTTAGCTAAGGACATTGGTGGCGGGGACCTACGGTAACTGTCCCTCTACACCTCACTCGTTCCCACCCTGATTACCCACCAGCTACTATTAGATGAGTGCTACCCACCTGGGAAACTGTGATGCTGCACTTCTTGGCCAGCTCCTCTTTAGCCTCCTCGCTGGGGTAAGGGTTGCTGAGGTGCGAGTAGAAGTATTCGTTCAAAATTTCCGTCGCCTGCTTGCTGAAGTTTCTCCTTTTCCGCCTGAGTGGGGAGCAAAACGAGAGAGAGGCCGAGCGAGCCTATTAGCGGGACCAGCATTAACCCATCCATTTGGATCGCACAAATTGCGCAATCAATCTCACACATAAATGGTGAAAATAATGAGGAATGGGCTCTAAGGGCCCTCAGGAGCAGGATATCGTGTCCTGCTCCAAGAGGCTCGTCAACACACAGAAGACCGGACTCCAACCAATAAACTGACACGCACACACACTCACCAAAACACACACACACACACACACACACACGTACACAACCTCAAAACACATACACTGTTTAATTTGGTCTGTTGGTCTCCAATTTCCAGTCCAAGCGTGTAATGTGTAGAGTTTAGTGCAGCGGATGGGTGGGCTTCGTGATGGAGCGCAAAGCCCAGTCGGAGTGCATCTCGGTACATTATAGAAATCACAGCATGCACAGTTGAGCATTGTTCCTGAAGTGCCACAGCCCCAGGGATCTCCAGTAGAAACAAGCCAACTCTAACTAGATCTGGGTCCCCTTCCCTCCCAAGGGCACTACTTATCATGTTCTTGAGCATTTGCTTATTTTTGCCTTGTTTACTACGCTTCACACAGGCAGTGGGCAGCAAATGTGCTTCCACTCTGCTTGTGTGGACCAAACTTGTGTTGCTCCCTGCAAAAATGCCGCGCTGTTAGCGATTAGAGTAATCCACAACACCTGCTATGACCTCCCCTCCATCCATTACACGTGATTCAGCCCTCGTTTCATCTGCTCCTAACTGCTCGCAGGTGTAAGGCCGCGATTGTCTTGGAAAACTGATCACGCATGGAACACGGGCAGAAAAACAAACTACAGACCTGCACCAAATGTAGAAATGAGCCTCAGAATGGGGCTCCATGGGCCATTTCTAGAGTCTAAAACCACACACACGAACACACATCAACCACTGACCTGGCATCGAGGAATCTGGAGCGCAGGATCATGACGGCCTCGCAGGTGCTCTGTTTCAGTTGCATTTGGATGGAGCTGAACTTACGGTGGATGATTCCCACCATGCGCTCAATCTCTTTGGGAGAGATGGGCCGCGTGCGAGACTGCTCTCTCAGCAGGTTCATCACATGGGTAGTGAATTCGTTACACGCCTGTCGAGTGAAACGGAGACACAAACAGCCAAAGTGAGTAGTAATACACCACACAGCAGTCAGCTTGTTAGAACTCCAAAAGCCCTTTTGACTGTTCTTCTAAAGTTGCATATAGAAATGAGTTCATTAGACAGCGGCTCTTTTTGTTAAAAGCTTCAACATAGTGCGGTGTTTATATATTACTTTGGCATAATAGGTGAAGTCATCTATGAATATAAATGCCAATTCGCAATTTGGCTTGGGCCTAATGCAGATCGAATTTAAACAGCTTTTCGTTAAACCAGTAGTTCATACATGATTAATTAGAATAACTCATTTACGTAGTGCACACTTTAGCTCATTACTCTGAGTAAAATTCGTTAAGTATTTACATTTAGATAATTAAAACCTGGAAACACCCTTAAGAAAGATGCATTCACTCCAGGCAAAGTGTTGTATGCCCCCACAAACCCACCTCCTCTCTCAGAGAGTAAATTAGTCTAATTTACCTCGCTGGCTTGCTGAGGCATCACTGTTGCACCTTCTATTTTTCCCATAATGCCTCTGTGTTTCATGACAGGCTCAAAGTGCTCAGTAAAAGAGCTGATCATACCTCCATTTAACAATAAGGCATGCCTGGAATCTCTATATATATCTACATAATGATGATATAATCATCTACATTTTTTCAATTATTTCCAAGCTGATAACACATCTCTGCTCTCATGCATACAATTTTCTCTCTCATGCAGGGAGAAGCTGTTCTCCTGCAACATGGTGTGCACTTAAACTGGCCATGATGCGAACAAAGTCAACGTGAAAGGAGAACACAATTAATAGCAAAAGGCATTAAGAGGTGCAGGATTAAAAAAAAAAACCCTGATGTTTACGTAAAAGATTTTCTTGTGATAAATTTGCACCTATTGCTGTAAAAAGTAATCCAGTGTCATTTGTTTTATAACAAAAATAATTGTGAGGCAGACGGAGAAAGAAGCGAGACGCCAGGAGATCTGCAGCCGTATTTCAGGTGACAAAAACAGTTATTTTTGCCGTGTTTGTGCAGCAGCGTGGCACAGTTGTCCGGGAGAATCTCCTCAAAATAATCAAACCAGGCAGAATCTGTTACCGAACTGGATATTTCTCACCCCGAATGTGTTAAGAAATATATTTGAGTGTATTCTTGGGTTGTAAAATAAGATTTGGCCACCATGTTGGAAACAACCAAAGCACCGTCCAAGTATGTGGAGCGTCATCAGTCACGTCGTCTGTTGTTGGAAATTCATAGAAACAGGCTCAGATGTAAAACTGTACGCGCCTTTTCATAAGAAATCCTCTGAATGTTTGGTGTTGTTATGTTGCTGCTCTGGCTCCTCCGTACCTGCTCGTACTTCTCCAGCTCTGTGTGGTAGATCTGTCTGATCTGGGTGAGTTTGGCTCTGTAGTCGGAATGTTCAATGGAATTGTCAGCCGCTCCGCCCGAGGCTGCGGCTGCAGCTGCAGCGGCGGCAGATCCGCCACCTTTTTCTGGTCCTGCCACGCCCTCTGCCAGCAGCATGTTGTCTAAACGCATGAGCTGAGGGTCTGGAGGGTCCTCCTCCTGGGCGCCGCGGATGCTCAGACCTGAAGTGACACACAGACGGGGACAGAGGGTCAAATTATGACGTCCAGTGTTTCAGAACGAAAAAGAAAACAAAGTAAGATATCGAAAATAAGGAAGCGGATGAAGTAATAAGGCCAGACTGATCTGTTAGGAGCAATTAAGAGCATCATGTCTGTGCAGCCGTCTACTACAGTGTGACGTTTCCCCTGCAGGTGCATAGTGGCTGCCTCCTGCATATGCGCTATGTTCCTGTCGCCCGTGTCTATGCCTGTTCTTTTATTTACACACTGCACTGCACAGTGTGTACAGGAAGGCTGACATGACAGCAACATCCATAAACTGACAAATGCTCAATGGTGAAGTGGCACTTCTAGTCTGTGAAAGGATCTGAAACAAAAACCTCTAGCAAGTGTCTCCATCTTTGACACAGTCAGGAACTCCTGCACGCTACTGCTCCTTTCCTCATCTGCCTGAAAAGATTTCAATCCTGATTTTGCAACATCTGAGTAACACAAAGGTGCTCCGGCAAAATGAGTGCAGAGTGAGTTTTATGTAAAGTGCGCCTTCATTAATTCTGTTTATGCAATCAGAGCCTGCTGTTTATGTCGTCTGGTTTTCTGTCTCGCCGGTCTGTCAGCGAGTCATAATCACCCTGCACGTATGCACACCTGGACGCCTCGCCGGTACGACTACCACACAGGGCTTCCCAAACGATAAACAAAGCAACAAAAGGCTCCACTGTGGGTCAAAGGAGTCTGAGCGATCCGGTTTCATAAGTGGATAAAAATGCGGCTCAATGGGCAGTAAATACTGAGTGGCTACTCAAACGTTATGATTACCAGAGTTGTTTCAATTCAATAATCCCTCCCGCAATTCAGGGATTTTCAACAGCTCATTACAGCTACATTAAGATATGGCTGGCCTCTGGATTCTAAATAAGATGATTAGTTGCTCTATTGTGTCAGCCAGTAGGCATGCAATCAGAGAAGCCCTTTTACCACGCTTTGACCGACTGACCCTACACACCACCCACAGGAGTAAACACTCCTTTCCTCTTTTGTTTTGTTCTTACAAACACATTCCGGAGTAAGAAAAAGAGCAGGAAACACATCATCTTGTAGCCACTCCTCTTGATGTTTTCATCTCTGTTGTTGAGCCACAGTGTCAGTGAAAAACAAATTTGCCTCTATTTCTGGATTGGCTGGCGTCGAGTCTTTTAGGTGTAATGGTGTGAGAGGAGTGGATGAATGTGGCTATTTGTGTTGGAGACATTGAGATGCTGGACAAGGCTTCATCGGGCTCGCCGAGCCAAGCCAGCCATGTGGACAATATGCCGCTGCTCCACTAACCCTCATCCACATCATACTCCACCCAAAGCCCTCATTCTGGAACGCCGCGGCTGTTTCTCTTCCAGTTTGTGCTACGTGAAACAAAACGGCACATGACTCAAATGTGGACTGAGCGGACGCCTGGCTACATATCTCACCGTGCTCTAATAGCTGGTGGTTTGTCTGCCACTATAGCTCATATTTTCCTAATTCAGTATTTACTCCCACTCTCTGATTCAACATGAGCTCAGCAGGTTGTACTTTCTCTTTTGTGCTGCGGCTGGAGGTAAGTAGGTAGGCACGTTTTTCATGTCAGGTATATTAAATATAACTCTGGGACGCAGTGTACATTTCCACACCAAACCCAGTTGTCACTTTCACTCCACTCACTCTATATCCAGGGGAAATGCAGCTCAGGGAATTTACAGGGCTTTTCAGCTAAATGGGCATAAATCACTGGTTTCATTCAAACTAAATAATCACAGACCATAAAGAGCTACTTGTCTCTTACCATATATTACCACAAAGTTCCCGTGTGCAATAATGTAGCCATTCACAGCAAAGGAAACCAGAGCGAGACATTAGAAAGTGACATGTAATCCTGTTAGTTCACTGACATGTGGAGTGGCCGTGACATTTTTATCATACGTGTCCATTTCTATTTGGAAAATCAGCAGGATAAAAATGATTACTGCACTGCCCTGAGAAGTAGACGGCCCTGCAGGAGTCCACCAGGGTGTATTTGTGCCACGACAGCTCTGGCGAGCCATTCATAACATACATGTTGGGAGGGATGATGTGCCTGTCTCACATTCAAGCTGATAAACACTGCAAATTATAGAAAAAAAAGCAGAAGAAATATATATATATATATATATATATATATATATATATATATATATATATATATAATATAAAAACAGTACCATGCAACTCTGTCTCTTGTTGCTGCGCACCTTTGTTAGGGAGCAGAGTCCCTGTCTCAGCTCAGCATCATCACACAACTTTCTCCAAATAGGCTTCGGCTAGATAATATCTTTAATTTGCTGTGTGGTTGACAAATCTGTATAGTAAGTTGCAAAGCCACATTCTGAAATGCTGCTTGCCTGCTCAAATCTTTATCCTTTTTTTTTTTTCTTTTTTCTTTTTTTTTTGTCTGATGATATGGGTATTAAAACAAGTTTGGGCACCCGAGTTAGCGCTAATCCACCTCAACAGTCAAAGTGGGATTAATCTGGGTGCGAGGGAAAGTCGTGTCACCTTGCTACACCCTGCACGCGATAGCAACCTGAGAATAAGAATCCATATTACATCCATATACCAGTTATACGATGCTGGCTGGCTTAATTGCCAGGATTCATTTAATGACGTTAAAAGAAGAAGAAAAAAGGTAACAATAATGTAACATGTCCTTAATCGGCCTCATTCGTCATTCGACAATACAGGTGGGAAAAAGCACTGGTCTGTATGATTGTTCCTCATTTCTGCATGAGACAAAAGCTGTGATTAATCTCTCCCTATCAGTCAGGGGTGGGTCTTCTTTTCATTTTTTACAGGTTTCCCACACAGTATCAGAAACAAGGAAGTAACACATTTGTGAGATAAAGACAATGCAGCCTTTACCCTCATATTCTCGCTCTCTTCTCTGTTTATAATAATTTCCGGTCTGCAGCTGTTGTCTCGTACATCACTCCCTGCTTGAAGCCCTGACAGTGATCTGAGCACCGCCTCGGGCCGCTCTCCTTTCCTCCCACCTCTTCTCCCCCCTGTGCCCTCCTTTATTCTGTGGGCTTAGATGACCTTTGGCCTGCTGCTTGTTTACTCTCATCACTGAAGTGTGAGCAGGAGAGCCATAAAGGCAGAGCCCTGCTGGGTTAATGTGGGCAGCTGAGGAGGGAAAGAAGCAGCTCTGGGCTTCTCTGCCTCATTCTGCTGCTATGACTGCTCCGTCAGACCATCCACAAGAAGACCTCTTGCAGATAAAACAAGGAATTTTTATAATCTTTTGTGATGCATTTGTGATAATGCTGTAAAAGCCCACCAGAGTGTGTAGCAGGAAACTGTTCCTGCCTGTGTGTTTAGTGTTTGAAGGCATTGTTACTTCTATCGCTGTTTCCAAAACATCCTGTTCATTACAAGTAACCCTGACCTCCCGCTGCTCCTCTCCGAGCCACTGCCTTCAGCGAATGGCTCCAGCCACATATCGACACTCTGTTCATCTAATTGCATTGATCCCCAAAGGTCTCCAAAAGCTAACTAATCGAAACAGAATTTATTTTCTGTCAATATTTGCAAAGGTCATCTCCCTTAAAGCCGCGGAGTAGACCATGAGGAGGAGGACCGTGGCATCCAGCCTGTTACTGAGGCTCATCCAAGGTGAGCTTTTACTCCGCGTTGGCAGTCGGGATCCAAGGCTTCTAATCCACCGTGTTATTAAAACCCGCTGCCAAAGCAACACACTAGAGACTACAGAGGGCTTAGAGTATCCGTTTCACAAAGAGGCCAGTGTCACCGCAGCCGTGTTCCACGTCTCCTTTGACTTCATATCATCTCCTTTGTCATGGCGCCTGGATCAGTGACTTCCAGCTCCAGAAGCTGAGAGCTGGATCAAATTACCACTGAAAATCTTTTGTTCTGACAAATGAAACATAAGGATTCTCTTTCATTGATGTTCTTAAAGGCTTTTTTAAGCTTGGCCTACATCCACATGGCACAAAGAATCTGAGAGACTGCCTGCGGGCTCTCTCTTGCATGTACAGTAATTAACATGCCATTAACACATTAATACACATTAACTATTCCCAATGTTAATGGCAGAGTAATTACCATACCTGATACCACACTGTGGGGAAGCACATTTGCCATTTTGCGTTTCACTTTTCTCCCTTTTCTGTTGAGTGAGTGAAATGAATACATTTGGCGGGCGGCTCATTTTGCTTTTCTCCAAACAGTTTTTTTAACACTAGCCATGCACGAGTTTCACCTTTGTCATGACTATTTCAAATAGTAAGCAGCATTTCACAAACACAGTGTAGCTCTTTCAGCTCACTGTAACAAGCCACACCTGAAACAAGCATCATCCGAAACCACTGAGAGCTGGAGTGGACAGCCAGTTGGGTGATTAAACGCTGAGAGAAAGGAGCGAGGGAATGGGCCCCAAACTGGGGAATCCCTGTCTAGAACGATGATGTATTTCCTCCCACCGCGGTGAGTGATAAGCTAATCAGCTGTACTGACAGTGAAGTGTTGCAGCCCCCCAGATCTGGGTCAAGACTTCTCCCATTATACACCACCAGCACACTAAACAGACACCATGGAGGTGGTCGTGAGAGGAGGAGTGATGAAAAGACGCACGAGTGGTCCGAAAAGAAGATCTCTGTCAGTTCAGGTAGCCTTTGTCCCCTCAATGATGATCATGTGCCCCCCGACCCAGCCCCCCTCCAGAGGGGCAGTGTGAGCGGGGGGCGGGTGGGGTGGGGGGTTGCCCCCGTCGACCCGTGACGCCGAGACATGTGGGGATGGGGTAGGCAAGGGGGTGGGTAAGGACAACCCAAACAAATATCTTGAAGACATTTTGCCAAGCACACCAAAATTAATCACTGTCCCACGGTGGCACTGACATTTGTGGGAAGTGACACACAACATGACAGACTAGAGGGAGAGGATGAAAGGAGAGTGAGGGTGGGAGGGCTGGGTGAACAAGAGCCACTGTCACTCCTTGTGATCATGTGTGTGTGTGTGTGTGTGTGTGTTTATATTTGGACATGTGAGTGCCTGCTTTGTTTCCTGCCCTCTAAGACTCAATGTGGGCAAACGGCCAAGTGGTGTAGTGATGGCTGACCAGGCCTGGTGGTGGCGGCCGCACGCAGCGGTTGGGGAGAGCGGCCAAATGAGTGGACAGGACCTCCGCTACAGATCAGCAAACCGACTGACCCTACAGGACACATCCAGCATGGGGCTTCAACATAGGGCTCGCATGGTTCACGAGGTCTGCTAGTCACAGAATGATCACACAGACTCGGGTGCTTTCGCCAGACATATCCCATCTACCGTGAACGCGAAGGAGGAATATTTCAGTTTCTGCTATGTAGTTAGAGTTTTATTGCGTCTTGTGTTGCAATATTTAATTTCACTCTGTTATATTTTGTTCGCATTCTTTTCTGCTTTTTTTTTATATTGTATATTTCATGTATTGATGGTCTTGAGCTGCTAGCCTCAATTTGCTGCAAAGGTAGGCTGATTTGTTATTCAGACCCCAAGCAAATAATGCAAATGTGGCACTGAAAGCCACTTATGAAATACCCAAAGGCAACTAATCACTCCTCCTCTCGTTCCAGCCTTTCTGCAGCCTCCTAATTAGAAGATGGAGATTGCATGAAACCAGGTCACCCAGCAGGTCTTGTACACACCGATAACCAGGCAAATATGCAGACAAAACTTCATCCAGACACCAAGCCAAGCATGCATTATTTTAAAGGCTAGAGGTGAAAAAATAATGCTATTCAGGTTATTAATCCCATATATTTTACTGTATTATTCCAAAGAAAGGATTTCAGCTAGAAGCCTTTCGTGTATCTGCTCTGTATTTGTGTATGTACGTGTGCATGCATACGCTCATGTCGGCCTGTGTGCGTGTGAAGACTACATGCACGCACAGACAAAGAAACGACATTGGTAGCATACAGCCAACCATGATCCACTGCCAGAGAGATTATTCTTTGCAGTGGCATTTCTGCAAGAGAGTTGACAGTCCATCATTTAGATTTTGCAGTGTATCCACGAAAAGGCTGCATTGCCTGAAGCAGAAGGAGCTGCTCTTTCCTTCAGTGTCTTTTATAGAAAAGAATTCAGCTCCGAATGGCAAAGCCAGAATCCTTTGCTAGCTCTGCTATGAGGCAACTGAGGTTATGACACTGGAATAAGACTGCACTTGACGGGCGGAATATCAGCGCTTCCGTTTGCAAGGACTGATAAAGCTCACAAAAACACATCCATCTCAAACGTCTTAGGTTGCACGCACCTGAGCAACTGTTTCTGGAAGCATCCTGATGTTGCAGGTTAGGCTACTACTAGGTTTGCAGAGTGCAGTGCGAGGAGTGGGTGGGCAGATCAGGTCCAGGCCAAACAACTGCTTGTGACAGAAGCAGGCCAAAGAGGATGTTGAGACACGCATAGACTTAACAGGCAGCCGGCCTGCCATCCTCTCTTTTTCAGCTCTCCTTATACTCAACACATCACTTCAGATCCATTGCAAGTGTCTCTCACTGAGGATGGCAGGAATCACATAAGCAGGGGGTGAGAATCCAATCTCCCGGTTTTATTGTACACCTACAGATGATATGCAACCTTTTTTTTGTTGTGTAATACCCCGAGAAACAAGGTAGCAAAAAAGGTGATTTAGTGCTAATTATTGCCAGCATGTACTTTACACACCATTTAATGAGTTAGACTGGAGGCGTGGCCATCGGCTGTGACTTGCTCGCCCAGTTATCCAAGATGAACCGTGCAATCTCCCTCACGTCACCCCTGTCATGTGTACCAAATCCCCCTCCGCATCCAATTCCCTGCTAGAGCTTCACTGGAGCAGAGACGAGGAGGCACAAGTGAAGCAACACAACAGCTCCCGTAGCGTCTCCGTGCATGGTGAGGGAGAGAGAGCGGAGGAGGTGGGGGGCTGCTGGGAGCGGGGGGGGGGGGGGGGGTGCTGGGAGCTCACTCTCATAATTACAATAATTAACAGTTGCAGATTTAATTGGAAGGGAAGGCATTAACAGGAGGAACATTGTGGCCATGCGTGCAGAGGGAACCTTTGCTGCAAGACGCTTTTGTCTCCTCCGTACCTAATGGCGCTGTGGCTGCGGTCGGCGAGTGCTGACACAACACAACACAACCTAGCTGAGGGTTCAGACGGTGGGGCTTGTCAGGACTCAGACTGGAGGCAGATAATTAGGTGCCAGGTTAATGAGAGCACAGGCTCTTGATGGCATTTGGTTACTGTATGTGGGCAATTAATGACTTTGTTTTTGTGTTTATATTGCCCACTTGAGTGGAAAACATAATACATTATTCACCTCGGGCCTGTGTGTGCTGTTTGATGGAGTAGCAGTGACTGAAGGATCCGTTTCATTCATCGTTCTGAATGGTTAATTTGAAACAACACAGTATATATGTGGAGTTAGCAAAATGTAATCTCAGCTCGCTCGTGGCTACCACGCCGGATGACCTTTTCAGAGCGTATTGCCTCGTGTCGCCAGTCAAGCTCCAAAGACATTGAAGTTGCAGGTCAGGAGCAGGACAATGCAGCCATGACAACACAGCAGAACAAAGAAAGCAAACCCTTCGGCCGTAAGCGTTCAGTTAATTCAGCGTATCGGGTTTCGTAATGTATTTGTGAAATTCCATACCCCCTCGAAAAGCCTCGCTTTCATTCTGGAGGATTTAGCGGCGATGAATCCACTGAGAGGTCTTTAGACATCCTCTTCTTTAGCCCGACGACTCAACACCTCCTATTTTGGAGTGAGTTGTTCTCTTGCCTGTGGTGGCCAATTAGAGCGCCATAAGATAAATGGGCGCCCACAACTTTGATGTCCATCTTTTTAATAAGCTTTGGTTAAGATGACATCTGTGTGAAAGAGTTCAATATCTTCACAGTGGGAGAGAAAAGAGGTTTATTCTAAAATGAAATATCATGTAAATACTGCTGGAGGTTTAGACTGGGTGGGTGGTGAGGGGGTTCGTAGTATTGGCTGGGACTTTGGTGCCGCCATTTATTATCTTCTGCAGCAGTTGCGCAGATTAGTCAGCGAAAGATGATTTTTTTTTTTTTTTTTTTTTGAGCCTCGAAATCTAAGAGTTATCATCCTCGGCACAAACAAAAAATAGCATTCAATTACTGTATGAATTTATAAAACCCTGAAACAGGGCTGGGTCTCCTCAAGGACCGCACGATACGTGCCACGATTCACGGGTCAGTACAGCATTTGGTCTCGATAGGGTGCAGCATGATGGGACACATCTGCAAAATTCGAAATGGAGCTGAAAATCCAACTGGCTGTGTTCGCATCAGATGAACAACCCAACGGACAAACACCGTTAAAACGATTCCGTTCAAGTTTATTAGAACAATAAAGGGGAAGCAACGATCCACATTTTTTCCCCTCCAATTCAGAGATGCATCCGCTGCATCACAGCAACTTTTCCCATCCATATTATATTTATTAATTCTTAATTCATTAATTCACTATTTCATTAATTTTGTCACAGTTTATCAAAATAGTTGCAAAGTTGCACTGTTGCACTGCAATTAAACACACATAAATATAGCTGCCGTTACACATGGGTGGTAATATGATTATATCACAATATATTATGATACTCTGGAGTGGAATATTGATAGAGTATTGTGAAGAGAAATGTTGCAGTATATTGCTGTATCGATTTTATTGCACCTGGAAAAACGGTATGCAGCTTTTCATACACATATAAAGAAAAAAAATCACGACTTCATCTAAATACCAGCTAAAATGATTCAGAGTTAGCAATCACAAGGGGGACATTGTGTAACAATATCTAGAATAGGTTAATAAAACGGAGTAAGAGAGAACGGGAGGTGGAAAGAGAGCATATATATCTAACTGAGCCTACAGACGTTCTCAGTTCTACGGGTGTGTGTGTGTGTGTGTGTGTGTGTGTGTGTGTGTGTGTGTGTGTAACTCAGTCAGAAATAATGTAAATGTCTGGAGAGTCTTAAGACGGAGCAGGCCCGTATAAAAGCACCCTGTTTCAGGCTAGTAAAACAAGTCAATAAATACAGCGGAGAAGCCGCCGCTGTCTGCTGCACTCTCCTGAATGAAAACAGAGGTGAACTGCTTATTTTCAGTCTGGCACCAGAGGTTGACAGCAGCATTATGTGCGCTCATAGATTCTGACTATCACTCGTCACAAGCTATATCTGTCAACATTACACTCAAGTGCATTTTAGATGTAAAACACGCGTCGGCTGGGGAGGGGGGGGCAGTATTTATGACTTCATGTGGTCAGATGCTAAAGCAGCAACTGACCACGGTTGTTTTTTTTAAAGGACTCCTCTGTCTCACTCAATTCATCAGTTTGTCTTTCTGTTGATTCTCAAAGACAGAACAAACACAGAAGTATTATATGCAGTCGGAGGCACATCCTTCCTGCCTGGGCTCCAAATGGGAAGCTGATGACACAGACTGGGGCTAAATGGAAACACCATTAGGTAGGCAAACACTTCACTGCGATAACTTGTACCTGATTACCACGGGAAAGCACAGCCACAGTTCTCCTTTTTTTTTTTCATACTGTGTCAACACTTTGGGAAAGCAAATATCTCAGCGACTACCCTCCCTGCGCTTTAATCCATATGCTGCATTCTGTTTGACACCACAGATGTTACACTCCCAGGATTTTCAGAATAGGAAGAGCTACTCCTCGATGAGCAGTGGCTCGCTCGCTCGGAGCTACACAATGAATACACAAAGGTCACACACCGTATCACAGCGGGGCCAGCGTCAATCCTTTATTAAATTACCTAGCTATCTTATTTTCTGTCACCACGCTGATATGAGGGTTATCTTTTTCATTTATGCAGTGGATTTTCAGAGGATTATGCATTAAAGATTAAGGGTGTATATGCCTAACACCTCAGCACAACAAAATGCAATATCTCAGAAAATGCATGGCTTATGCGTGTGTGTGTGTGTGTGTGTGTGTGTGTGTGTGTGTGTGTGAGAGCGAGAGAGAGAGAGTGTGTGTGTGTGTGTGTGTGAGGAAAAGAAAGTGCTATAAAACAAATCTGCAGCAGCCAGAACCGGACAAGGTTTATTCTCCTCAGACAATACAAGCTGTGACTATACAGAATGTTTCAACCCTAAAATACTGTGGTAAGCAATACAAATCCCTTGGACAAAATGAAATGTATTAAACATGTGGATTTCATAAATCTCCCTTTCCTCGGGCTGGGTCAGAGGTATATTCACTGTAGAGCTCAGCAGGCACTTTTCCCTCATAGCATTGTTACTGCGAGTCGCAGGAGCTCCGAGTGGCTCCAAAATGAATGTCAGCAAAAGCTACACGGCGAGCAGCAGATCTTCACAGTAAAACGGTTCAAATCACTTACCCCTACTACTTTATAAGAGTATTACAGCGGTGCGGGGATTTAAAGGTTCACCATTGAAATATTACAACTAGTTGGACAACAGGATTGTAGATGTTAAACTGAGCAATGCAAGAGTTTACTCTCAGCAGTGCAATTCAAAAAAAAAAAAACCAAAAAAAAGCTCATTTGGATGTGAGAACAACACTGTTAAACACCCAACTGGGATCCCTTTAACCTTGAGCAGCATAGCAAAGGTAGAGGCAGCCCGGGGCTATGGGGGGACTGGCTACCACAACTCCCAGTGCCATGCTGCTCCACAGTGGGGGCCCAACATGACCAGATTGCCAGAGAGGCCATCAGAGGTGGTGGTTTCTGGATCATTCATCTGCTGCAACTCTCATTGAAGTTGCTCCATTATCTATTTGTTTAGTTTTCCCTTTCCCTTCTCATTAGAGGAAAAAGTGCTACGTGTTCACCTTGTGGGTGTTGAAGTCCATGACACACTTCAGCCAAGTATTGAGCCAGCATGACTGACCAAACCCAGCCAGAGAGTGTGTAACTGCCATATCGTGACGTATTAAGGAATGAAACGGACAGAAAAGCAGGAAACATTGAACATAAGGTGCCGTGGATACTCTGAGTATCTGCTGCTGAGTTGACTCTGTGGGCGAGTGACAGCATCAGCTAGCTTTAATTAGTTCTAACACACAGTAAAGCTACTAAATCTGTAAAATATAAAATGTCCGGATTATAATCCACGGATTCCGCTTTCATCACCATGGTATTTTGGGGAAAGAGAAGAAGGTTTGAGGCAGCTAACAGCGAGGGAAACACCGGCGTAATATTCTAGCTAGCTAACGACTTGATTAGCTTGTCAACATAACAACATGCTGCTGAAAGCTGAAGCCTGAAGAGTGGATGTCATGATTTTGGGCTTGAACATGTTTATGTTAGCATGTGTTCTTTTCTTTTTCAGACGATAAAAAATGGACTTGGTACAAAAAAACAAACATTGCAACACTTTTTCTTTTCAGATGAGAACATTTGAAGAAATGATTATTGGTCTGTTTTCCAAATGCAAAAGCAATATTAAATGCTCTGTCTTTTAAATACTCTTTCTACCTTCTGGCTCTAGTATTTTTATTAGCTTCAAACTAAAAGCTGGTAAACAAACTATGAATGATGTATGAATGTTATACTTGCTGCGTGAGTGTGTGTGTGTGTGTGTGTGTGTGTGTGTGTGTGTGTGCGTGTGTGTGGCCTGGGAGAAAAGACGAATAAATATGGAAGATACATTAAAAGAAATATTCCTTCCCTCGAGCTCATGTTGGAGCTGAAGCAAAAACAAATAATAAAGCCTACAACCTATGAGCCACTTTAGCGCCTTTGTATAATTCAATCATTACAGTGACAGCTGACAATTACTTCATCATCGCATAAAGACAGATTAAAAACTTGTCACATTAAATATTAAAGAGGGACTGCAGGCAGTGGTGAATTTTTAAAGGAATAACACAGATTGGAGATGAAATGAGGCACCTATATGCATATTTTATGCCATAGGGAACAAATGCATATATTTTCCTCAAGGCCACCTACTTTGTAATAAAGAATAGCGAGTGTGTAGATGTGGTAATGCAGCACAGCGGAAATGATATGAAAGAGAAATTGGTTTTACATAATGATGTCAAAAGGAATATGGCTCTGCATGGTCATGCGGAATAAAGATAAGATTCTCTTTCTCCGTGAGTGAATATTTTGCTAATGGTTTCTTCATTTCCTGAAAGAATAAAGACGCCGGCTTCGTATGAACCTTGAATGAGTTTCTAGTGAATGAAGTTAACATTTATCTTTCAATAGCAGAAGAGATCTGTTGAAAATACCCATGTGTGGGGAAGAATGTAAAAGCTTTGTCATCAGTTGAAATAAAGAGAAAGTGACAAGTGACAGTAACGCTATCACAGTTTGAGCAGGAGGAAGGTTTGAAGAGGAGAACAAAGCAAGCGGAGGCGACGGAAGAGGGTTAAATATCCGTAACAAACAGAGACGAGGGTTGCGTTTCACAAAGTCAGCATCCCTCGGAGTAAACAATCGCTGATCAATACACACATAAAAGCTTCTTTCTAACAAAGACTTCCATGTAGATTTCATATATCAGATGTACTGTTTTCTCAAGCCTGTTGAATTAGCACCTTCTTTTTTTCCCCTCTATTCAAGTACACAGATACACTCCTGCGTCCACTTACTCATGCAATAAGCATCATTGTCACATAGCCTTCCTCTCCAAATGGTTCAGCCTCCACCATCTGCAGGCGTTCCCAGACACACCGCTCTGAGTCTGCCATAATGATGCATGACTAAGTACAGTTAAAGTGTTGCAGTCTGTTGGCAAAAAGCAGTCAAGCACTTTGCTATAGTGTCACTACAGATAAACCATACAGCTGAAGGTTGACGACGGATAAAAGGCAGTGACAGGCCTGGTGATGTGTCTGTGCGTGTGTGTGTGTGTCTGTGGACGCGCGCGCGCGCGTGTGTGTGTGTGTGTGTGTGTGTGTGTGTGTGTACGTGTGAGGTTAGAAACCATGGCACAGCAGATTTGTAAGTGTGCTTAACTAGGATGTGAAATAGGGTTGGACACAGTGAAATAAAATGCTGTGCTGCAGCCTGATGAAACTGGGACACGGTTTCAAAGTTATTCTCTCTGCCAAAAGAGCGGGTATCTCTCTCCACTACTGTGGGTTTAAAGGAATCACAAATGGTGTTTGTCTCACACCGTAAATAGTTGTTAGCCAGCAAGAGAACATCTTCACTTGCAATCTCGGCCCACGATCCTAACTCACACAATTATTTTCTTACTGTATTCACTAAAAATGATCTTATTTGTATATCTTTGATAAAGGATAGGCAGTAGAATTGCTACAGCAATAGTTGTGGGTTGTTTTTGGCAAGACTGTATTAAAATGATGGTATATATTATTCATTGTATTAAATGAGGTATATATCATGAGACCATGCAGGTGGAGCTCAACAGTTTCCACTCTTTTTGTGAAATTGTCAGTAAATGATATTTGGAGTGTGTGAGTATCACGCTCTGTCTTGACTGACCCGCGTATCGTCCTTGCCAACACCCAGCCCTGTTTTTGAACCCCTCAGTTCAAGTTCAGCCTTCTTCTGTTTATTTTGCTCATGAGGCCTTGAACACTCTACTTTGTGTGAATTTAGCAGTAAGAGACTGGCACCTCCCCTCCAGCAGCCTCTCTGCCGCCTCCAGCTCAGCACAGATACTCCGTGAATACAGAGGAGACAAAGAACTATTCGTTATACTGTACTCTGTTCAGCAAAGTCTTTAGTGTCAAAACGCTCCACAGACTTTGTTGCTGCTTTGTGGGGTTCGCTGCCGCGCTCGCTTTCATGTAAATGATCTTGAACGCCATTTTCTAAAGAACGCATTTTAAAAAAAGAAGAAGAAGAAATTCTCATTTCTGCCTCTGCATCTTGTCACAAACCCTTTTCTCTGCTATCTCCTCCCCTCTCTCCCTCTCGCTCCTGCCACTGACTGCATAATTGATGCAAATACTGTCACATGTGTCAGGAGTGGAGGCTCCTCTAGTTTACTTCTATGCAACACTTTATCGGGGAACATTAAGTGGAGAAAGCAGCCTCATGCCAGGGGTGGAAAATCAGCTTGTCAGTGGTCTCATTCACACAGCCGCGGCTCACGATTGTTTCATCAAGGTGATTGAGAACAAAAAGGAAGAGAGCAAATTCCAGCTTGTGTTTCAGAGCCCTGCCATACAGTATTTGTGTTTGCTGCTCAGGATCCAGCACACATCATCACCTAATTCTTAAATATTCCAGCAGGTTTCCTCCTATTTACCCTCTCTGCTCCAGCCATCCATTAGGCTGGCGATGCACACATTTCTGTGTGTGACACAAACCTGAAATGCATCCGAGGCATGCTGGGAGTTGGTGTAGTGACTGGAGTGCAGACAGAAACAGGATCTCATTTACGACGACAGTACAGGAGGAATTATGTAAAATGGTAACATTCCATGCCATTTAATGAGCCATATTCACTAAAGTCTACGGTCTAGCAGTAATAAAACGCACCACCTGCGACAGCTCGCCTGCTACACTGTTTCTCTCTATTTCTAGCATGAAACAATGGTGCATAACAGAACAGGCAGACATTTGCAGTTCTTTATCTGGCGCGCTCAATGCCCTGCCTGAATTCAGACGAGGCGCTTGTCTGCTGCCCTCTCTCCTCCTCCTCCTCCTTCTCCTCCTCCACCTCGTCTCCCTTGCTCTCCCAGTCCTCTTTTTTTTCTGGACCTAGCCTGTGCTACAGATTAAGTGACTTGATCCTGCAAACATCTGAAGAATTCAGCTCCACAAAGGGGTCAGACAAAGGCCAGGGGGATAGCCTTACAAGTCCTCCTCCATTAGCAGACCCGCGGAGGTGTCATGGGGGGGGGCCTCAAAAAGGGCCGACTGATGTTTATCTCTGGACATCTTATCAAAACAGCCCACGCCTGCTTGGACACATGATCTCTGAAGCTAAATTGATTAGCTCTGCACCGTGCACATTCATCATCGATATGGCTTAAACAATGTTTATCTTTTAGCTTTTTGTCACATCTTCACAGTTTTTCCTCCCTTTTTTTTTTTTTTTTTTTTTACATAAACAAGTTTTTGCTTGTGAACTGTAACACTCAAGTAAACTGCAAGTGCTGACTGTCTCTTTGTTTACACGTCTCTTGATATAGACAAACAAAAAAAACCCCAGCATTTTCCAGGCAATAGCATTCACAAAGAATATCTGGGGCTCCTAGAAAAACATTTCAGCTGTAATAAGCCCTCTCCACGAGAGTCTGAAACGTTTCAGAGGGCTCCTTTGAAGCTCTCACTGTGTTGACTGTTCATTTATAGACAGTGCTTGGAAAGCCTGAGCACCATATCGCTGTAACCTCTCAGTGCTTCTGCATTAATAATTAATTGCCAATGTGAGTAAACACCAGTGTAGATACAAGAATGCCCCTATCAACACAAACTGTGCAGCTCCCACTTCAAGCTGTATGCTCGACAAATCCGGGCGAATCTGTGGATACGAGCTAATGCTGCGGTGGGAATCGGCTACGCTGTGGTGTGGTCAAGTTATTCAGAAGATGAGATTCAAGCAGGTGGCTCCATCCTTCATCCTGCACACTCTCTCTGAGCAAAGTCAGACGTGCTCAAGAGGAGATTTGGAGACGTTGCTCCAGTGTAGTTACCCTTTAGCTTACAGGCAACACGCTGTGAGTTTACAGCTAACACAGCCTCATTTATATTACTTATAGTGAAGAATGTATGTGCGGGGCCTGTAGAACATGCTGACCTTGTCACTGTAGCAGCATCTCTCCCTGCTAGCGAGGAGGAAAGCTGTTCAGGTACCCACTGGCTTCCTGCTCCTGTTAAAGTTGCTTATCTAATGGCTGAGCAACATAACATGCCCATTGAGCTCTGATTAAAAGATTTTATTACATATTGAGAGCACAGCGAAGAGCAATATCTGCTTTTGAAGTACCAGCTTGAAAAATGAGAGGCTGCGGCATATATAATATAATGCAAACACTTATCATATTAGTATGGTTGTGTATGCATCACCAATGAGCCTTATTTGGCTTTTTTGCGGCGGAATATGAGGCGCGCGATTCAGGACTCAGGAGCAAGGCGAGCGTCTTTTATCTTACTATAAATCCTCATTATTTCTAATAGCACTTGTGAAGGCTAAAGAGTACAGCGGAGCATGTTCTCTTTATACTGCAGTCACTGACAGACATGGCCAAGCACTACGGGTTAATGTAATATCACAGTTGGATGCCTCCTCAACTCACTTACATTCCCTGTTAGCTGAAAAGTCCTTCTGTGGAAGAACGTATGCAGCCAGTGAAAGGAGGCGGCGGTGGCGGACAGGGCCAACAAAAACCACATCTGTGTGTTTTATTTTATTTAAGCCGGGTATCCCATATGTTTCTGATTCACGGCACATAATACTAGAATATTAGCAATGATATTTCAAAGACAACAAAAGTCTAAAAAATGATATACCCGGTTCCATTTTGCCAGGGGAAAACGTTGATCTAAGAATAGAAAAATGGACTGTAAAAAGTCCACGGTTCATCTACTGAGACTGGCATATCAATTAGGAATGTGAATAAGAGTATAATTGAAAGCAACAGGAGCAGAAAGAAGCGGAAATTCATCAAGGCAAGCATGGAAAAGCACAAATGAGTTCTAAGCGAGACGCAGAGAGCCCCATCCCTATTCTTCTTCCCTGTCTTTGCCATGAACAGACCCACCTAATCTCCACGACCATTACCAAACAATGAAAGCCGCTACCAAACCACTCGGCTGTCTATAGCTTCCTACAAGAATTCTAAGGAGGCTAATTGTTTTATTAGAGGTACAAATAAATATTTCTTGGACCTTCTCTCCTTCCAGGCATTCATAAACTTGGTGTTAACAGCACATTGGGTACTAAAGTGTGCAACCGTTGGGACTCAATAAGTGGTAAAACTAGATTTATAAGAGCGTAGCATTAGCCAGTTAGCTCATCACTCACAGCCTGTAGAATTAGATCACCACTTTTAATGTGTAATTTTGAGGAACCGAAAGTAGTGCTAAGGTCAGAGTTCACAAGACTTTTATAGGTGGATTTTATGCGCCTGTCATTACCTTGCATTTCTGCGCTGGTGTTATCTCTGCTGGCAAGCAAGCACAATAGTGCAGACCTGCCATACAATAATAGTGCAGCTCCACTGTCACTAAATGGCACGTTCTCTCAGCCCCAGTCCTCCCTTTCCTAGGCACGGGCTTCTCCAGCTGCAGCCTAATTTCCTGTGACTTGCCTAATTACTGTAATTAAGGATTAATTGCCATTAATTATTCACACATAAGCTCATCGCAAATCATGGGGTAAATGTCTTATGAAAGCTGCCATACAAGCCATGTATAAACACACTAGGATGCTCCAGGCTGCTGAATCGATCACTCAGCCCTCCAGCAAATCTCCACGCCACACTTAGGAAAACAGTGATAACTCTCCCCAAAATCAACAGCCTTTCCAGGTGATGGAGGAATCAATTCACATGCTTTATACGTCCGAGCTGCATTCACTTGCTCACAGACATCATGCAGACAGAGGAAAATGCTGGAGAAATATGCACTAAACTGTGACTTTTTTGAACAAAAGTTTTTGTTGTTGTTGTTTTGTTTGTAGACACAATTGAAGCAAATTCATTTTGCATGTCATTTATGTCAGCGGGGGGAGAATCAGTCACGTGACACTGTGATAAAATTTACACCAATCTGCCACGACTAAAGTAATGCCTGGAAAACTGGAAGGGCATCCATTCATGTGGCACATGGTTTTAATTGTTTCCCTAAATTCTGGTAAGTCCACTTGATTGATTTTGGCTCAAGGAGAAACAAGTCATTAACTCCCACTGGGAGGACGACGGTGCCTTAAAATACGGCTGGAGCTTTGGAGCTTCAAGGTTTTGGCGGGAGAGGGAATCCGACTCGTGTTCCACTGTGTACATGCTGTTGTTTTAACATGTAAACCCGGTAAAAAGCCCACTGGTCTCGTTCCCGTAGCGGCTCGACGAGGAGTTGCCTGTCTGGTTTTTGTTGTTTTCTCTGGTTTGTAACGATGTTGAATGCAGTCATCACTGCAGAGGGAAGTGTTGCAGCAAAAGCAGCATGGAGGACAGTGTTTCTGTGGTTAGTATTTCGCCCCAGTCTATTTTCCACTCAGGTTCCAGCGCTGCTTGAATGCAAACAGTTTAATTTGTAGCAGAGATGACAAAAAGTTGTGGCAGTCACTGACTGAGCTAACGAGCTTTCATTTGTTCGCTGGTAAAACGCTATATTGTCGATATTGGACCCCGACTGCTCGTCGCATGTGTGTGTTGGCAAATTACTACACCCGTTCGGGTTTTGCGTTCCCATTAGTGCGCCGATAAACACCCGAGTCTACTGCAGAGTCATTTGCCTGGGAGTGAATCCCCATGAAGACGGCTCCTTTTGCAGAAAAAAAAATCCAGAACCAGGTGTTAGTGTGCTTTTCTTGGCCAGTAGGACGGGGCTTTATTGTTGACAAATAAGAATAATAAAAACTACAGCATCATGACATCATAATAGTGTTTATAATGCAAATCTGCTGAGTATGAAATGTCATCCCCGGGGCCACATGCAAAGAGTATTTAGACATTTTTACACGCCTTTAAATCAGCCGAGTGTTGATGGATGACGACGATGAAGGAAGGACGGTCTGCTGCTTCACAGGTTCGAGACCTCACAGCAGCGCTAAACTTTGTCATAATACTCAAGACTGACAATTATTTTTGGGATCCTAGTGGGGACTCTGAAAGCTGCTGCCTCAGCATCGTGTGTGTGTGTGCGTGTGTGTGTGTGTGTGCGTGCTGTTCCATTTTTATGAAATTTTTTAATAAACACTGAGGGAGAGGTGCATAGCGGGGGGGGTAATGGTTGAATCAAACGTAGATGTTGCCGATTAATGCAGGAAACATCTTCATTTCAGTCTCATAAGTTTGTGTGTCTGATTTAAACATTTATGTTAATGGCCCTTCTGGCGCCTCTTTAATGCTTTACAATCTCTTGTAAACAGCTTTTTTTCCCCCTCCTCCAAAACCAGCATTGGGCCACCCTGCAAAATCCAAGCTGCACAAGGAGAAGGGAACACATAACTTCCCCGATCGCGACAAGGGGATAACAAGAATCCAGACATCCAGAAGTGGCTTGAGCCGATGCTGGCGGAATTTTCCCTGATCAGCATTATTGCAGTCAGAGTTTAATTTATGGCGCTGAGCCAGCCTTGTTTTATGCGGCTGTTAGATTAGTGTGCAGAGCCATACTTTTTTTTCTTTTTTTTTTTTTTTACTGCTACGCTCCTTGATCAAGTTCACTTTATTGGCATTAACCTGAGATCTGAATGTGGCCTGTGATCCATTTGATAAGACGACTCAGGATTCAGTCGTTATAATTAAACACGACGATCAAATCTGTCCTCCGGTTACGATGCTACTTTAATCACCTCTTACTCGTTTCTTCTTTTTCTGCACTCAGTTGTAAACCCCTTGACCTGCAGCGTACCCTGTGCATTAGCATGCATTAATTGTTATCTTATAAGAAGCGTAATACTGCGATAAGTAGTTTTAGCTGAGAAGCTTCTAATTGTGCTGTGGTGTTAATATGGAAACGTGTTTTACAGTCAACGTGTCACCGTGCTACGTGTCACCGTGCTACGTGTCACCATGAGAGTCGCAGGACCCCACCGCCTGTGTAACTTTCCGTGGAACCTGCCGCCCCCACACATTTCACACTCCCACTCCCTTGGCGTGACACCTCCCAGCATGCACATGCATCATCGTCACTGATGCCTAATTGATACTTCCCTATTTATTGCCACCTTCCCTCTCTGTCAGCTGCCTCAGTCCTCCATGTCGCTTTGCATTTATGGACTCCCGGCTGCCTTGATCTCGGTGATTAGAGTTTATGCGCTAATTGGTGTAAATACAAAGATGGGAGTTGCAGGCGAACACTTCACACCGCAGCTATAAATTGTGGCTCTGATAAGTGTGGGTTGTGGTGCTGAGGGGATTGCAAAACTGTCTCCAGGAAACCGATATTTCTGTCACCAGAGTCATCCTTCTTTACACTTTGAAAGCGCAGAACAGCTAGAAAAATATTTAGACAGCTTAAGATGTCTTGCACGGTCTGGCTTTTACAGTGATATTTACCTTTGGACGTCAGATATCACAGTGACTACTTCAAGACTTAATTGTAAAGACGTGACGAATGTGTGTGTTCTGGATTAAATTAGTCTATGGTTTTGCATTTCGATGTGAAATCTGGAACCGCTTTACTTGAGTCACGTTAAATCAAACACAATTTAAATATTCAGACTCAATGTGCATTTACGGGAAGACTGCAAGCCACAAAAATACGTTAGGATCATGACAACTGGGATTCTGGAATTCTTCTCCACTCTACACTATTCAAGATTTACACTTGAATTTTCATCCCGATGCAATCAAATGTAAAGAATGTTGTGGTGTGTTGTGAAGAAAACCCAAACGTTTTACAAAAGTCAACATATATGTATGCATGTGTATGTATGATAAAAATGATTATTATTGCTATAAATATATGTTCAGATGGACTATTACACTACCATTAGCGTGTGATCATGAGCTGATGTGCGATCCAGCTGGACCTGGTAATATCGGTGGTTAACATCCATAATAAAATCTACGCTTAATGTGTTTCTGCTGAGTTCAAGTAGTTCAAGAAGTCAACATTCATTGATTATCTAGATTATAAATTAATAAAAGCCTGGAGACACCAAAGTATCTTTAGTTAGTCTGATGTGGAGATACGGGTGGAGAAGCTGTTTAATAAGACACGTGAGATATTTTGATGGTACAAATCAAAGCTCCCCTCACTTAGCACTGATTGATTAGTTTCTTTGACAGCTAAAATAACACGAGTTCAAAGCCAACACATCAAAAAGCCAGTCTGCGTAAGGCCTATTACTGTATATGTTTCCTAAGCCGTCTACTTTGAGCCTCTCCGTTTCACTGAAATGTAAGACACAATTATGCAGATATGAAATTGCAAACTTGAGCGCTGATTAAAATCATGCTTCATCCATGTGCTTTTCACATGCAAACACAAAGCTCTGTGTTTCTTTCTCCTCTTTTCATTTTTAACTTGGTTCTTTTTCAACTCGGTGTTGTCAGCAGATGTCCTTCTAACGGAGACAAAGAAAATGAGAGGGGGCTGGATATCATCAGCATAGAAATGAGCCTCCTCTCGATGCTCCTTCTAAGGCACAGCCACAGCTCCGCTCCAGCCACTGCACTACCTTTTCAACTTGCAAATGACAGTGTCACCAAATGCTATCCTTCCATCAATCAAGTCGGGGGGGTCATGAATATACAAAAGGCAAAGCGGAGACTGGCTGCCTCCCGCAGCTCTACTTGGCCCAATTATACGGGCTCAGCTTTCTCCTCTGAGCTTCCACTTTTTGTTTCAGTCTAAAGGGTACAGTCCTCGGCAGCCCCGGGCTTAATCAAGGTAGGTCACGCATACTGGACCTCTCAAGTGGACTGCAAATGCAAGTTAAATGTGGACACCAAATGTCATCTTTCTTTTATATCATTACTGCTAGGGGGCAAAGACAGCAGGGGTCAGTTGTGCACCCCTTTTTCCATGCACACTCTGCCACATCCCATGTACCTAAACCCTCCTATTTACCAAAATTCAAGAGCAGACCGCTAGCCCCCACCCCCCTCCTCTCCCAGAGCCTCTCTGCGGCAGGCTGCTTGCCCCTTTCTTTACCCCAGCTGTCAGATCATAGTAGTGAATTAGCATTCTAACGGATACGCCTCAACCAGGGGATGAATTAGCACACAGGAGTAACTAATGACCTCCCTGCTGAAAGTAGACCTTATAGTCGATGGCACCGCTGATCAATGTGGCCGCTTCAGCTCAGCTCTCGTCTCTTTTTAGTTTCCACCAAAATCCTTCTACAAAATATGTTAAAGTAGTTGGATGAAAGCGCGTTTGAACAGAAGCCACACACCTGAACGACGAGCGCTGAGCACCAAACACAGCAACATCTCTTTATGACCGAGAATGTAAACGAGCTAAAGCTACACGTTAATATACAGTAAGTAACGATATGATGGCATCAATCACGTGTCGTGTGTTTACAAAGTGAAGCGTTGAGCCGACTAATCAATCAATCATCTCATTAAAACTAATTGTTCTGGATGAGTGTCGCGCTGAAGCAAAGGTTAAGACCATTTGGATGATACGCTACCTATCTAATCACCTATTCCCGCTGAAGAAAGACAAGTGAAACTATGAAAACATGAAAAGAAGTGGCTGTCAATTTTGTTTATCAGTATTTAACACCTTTGGAAAGCCGCTGTAACATGTCGAGCCTGGGAAGAAGATGGGACGAGCAGTTTTGAAGAAGCTTTGATCAGCTTTTTTTGATGTGCTGAGGTGTCAGTGGAGGCGCGGCAATCAAGACACAATAAGTCTCCCGAGGAGTGTGAGAAAGCAGAGGGTTAATGTGGGCCTACGGCTGCGAAAATAAATTACTCTAAATATGTAAGCAGACGTCGGAATGGGCCCTGTAAGAGCAGAGTGGGTTTGGGTAAACCAACAGTCTGTCTGCAGTAATTTATAGACAGCTATGATAAATACTATTTGTCCATGACAGTCACATGAAATAATAAAGCATGGCTGGCTATAAACATTACTAAATCCTGACACTATTGATTTATAATGTCTAACAGTGACATCAAACCAAACAAGTGACAGAAACAATGCCAGGGCTTTAGGAGCAGTTTGTCAACTATTAATTCTGTCAAAGGGGGTTTCACTGGAAGCCGAGAGAGCCTGTCTTGCAGTTGTCAATCCCTCCGCTGCAAACAACTGCAGCACTTCCGTGGGTAAGGGCCCTAGGCGCTGCTCCGTTAGCCCTAATTACCTCCATCCTCGCTTTGGCAACGACAAGACCGGCTCCTATTTAAAATGCATGTTAATTATGCAAATTATTAATTGGGCTGGTGCTTGAGGATTTGTGTTTATGCCCGGATTAGAGTTAATAACTGTATCAAGATACGTTTTAAGCCTGACCTATGACAAGTAATGCTGAGGTGCTGAAAGGGATATTTTCCAATACATTACCCTCTCTTTTCTTCCAAGTCCATTTCCCATTACAGGAGGCTGAATAAATGACATACAGATTCTCCAGCCTTGCAACCAGAGCCAGACAGTTTGGATCGACCTCGTGTGCTGTGTAACATCATTTTACACTGCTGCGATGCTTCATGAAAGGGCTGTGCGGAAGCATGGCGGCTTATATTTACTGGTAACTATCATGCACACATGTACGCACAAGAGCAGACACACACACACACACACGCGCGCGCACACAAGAGCAGCCACATAAACAGTAGAGGGTCTTATTTCATGGCATTGCAGGACTAGCCTCTGTCAGGCTAATTGCACACACCTGTGATGGGGACCACACATGCTCTGTCACCACCTGCCATGGCGAGCAGTCAACGCCGCGCTCTGGTCAACCGGCCACTAACAACTTTTAGCGAGACTCAGAATGGAGAACCAGATGTCTCGTAAACAAAAATGTTCTGTAAGAACATTCTCAGAGATTTCACACCTTGGCAGTAAGAGTGCCCACCGCATCAACTGTTAACTTAGGAAAAAAAATTTCAGCACCTCCTACACGCCTCAGCCCTCCTTATGAACCCCTCTCACATGTCTCCTCCTGTCTGCATATACGGCGAGCACACATGTAAAGCTACGGTTGCATTCCTCCCTCACATCCTGTCTGAACTAACCAAACCTTTGGGGAGCTGTTAGCACACCATCAGTGGTGTTTAACTCCTCCATGGGTCAGTGACATGTTGCTGGCTCTATTTATTTATTTATTTATTTTTGCCAAAAAATATGTGCATGTTTCACTCAATACTTGTTTCACAAACAGCTAGCAAGGTGAGAGATGAATGTGCGTGGTTGAGAGGTGGCGGAGCGGCACTTTTCATACAAGGGACATTGATGAGGTTTGGAAGGAAATCTGGGAGTTACCAAACAGTTTACAAATCAAAAATATGAAGTATTCACTCGGTGTAGTGATGGAGGCTCGTCAGTCTGGTACCCGGAGGATAAGAGCAACAGCACAGTTCTTCCTTAGCAGTCATGAAAGAAATTGACAATATTGCCTCCTTCACCCATGTGCCAGGGTGCCACCCTCCTACTACACCAGGAGCAATTGGGGGTTCAGTACCTTGCTCAAGGACACACCAGGGCAAATGAGGATTGAACTAGCAACCCTTTTGGTTACTAGATGAAAGCCCACCAAAAGAGAAGCAGTAGCACAGAAGAGTAACCAGGCTGGATTTCCATGAGGGAGGCACAATGCTATTGGCAGATCATCGATATTAGCAGATATCAATTATTTTAAATTGCCATCAGTTTAGTGGCTTCTATTTATACCTTCGCTCATCATCTGTTGTCCTAGATGAAAAAAACAACATACACGCTCATGAGGTTTGTGTATTCAGTACCCTCACCTCACGTCCTTGCACGCTGAAAATATAACTGTCTCCACCGCTGCTATTCTGGTGAGACCACCAGACACATTTTATGATTCAACAGTAAACAGACTGCAGAGGATGTTCGCCTCAGCCAGCCAGTCAGCAGGCTCCCTGCCCCCGCTGAAATGGTTAAAGGTGCATTAAGCTGTTTTGCCCAATGGCCCTTGACCGATATGAAGAAGTACTGAGATAGCATGTTCTGATTTATGTCCTGTGACGTCATTAACAATGCAGATAGATAGATGAATAGATATAGATAGATGCATGGAGAGACAGATAGATTATTCTGTTTATTTTTTAACAGGATCTTTTGTTTGCTGGGATCTAAATTATAGCTTGATTAAAGTCTAACAGAGGGCTACAGTAAATCCTATGTGAATGTTTGCTGCAGTTCCTCTAAAATGGGAAATATTGATCAGTATGATTTCCCTGGGTAGCGGGGAGCTGTAGAGAAAGAGTGAGAGACATTATTTAAGGGACATGGAGCCTCGGTTTCGGAAAAAAAAAAAAAAACGGGAAAGAAAAAAAGTGACGTTATGGACTTGAAACATGGCTTAGTGTGAGCAGCCTTTGATGGTAGGGAGAAAAGGTAGTTCATCATGGCCTGCATGGGAACCAGGGTGGGTGGGGGGTTGTCTTGTGTTGATTTTGCATTATTAATTTGAGGCGCACAAGGTCATTGAGGCCGCCATAGTCATGAGAACCAGTTGTTATCTTAACACAGCTGTCGGCCTGAATCTGACTGATTAAGGCATTGATTGTTAGCACAGGGACAAGGGAGCCTTTACCTTAATGTTCTGAATATCAAGCTAGCAAACACATCTCCATTCTTATGTCATCACTGTGTTAACCAGGCTGTGTAGCTCCAAGAGCACAACTGCTTATAACCGAGACACCTTCAATCTGCTGTAAGCAAATCAAATGTGAATGTCAAATTGTTCCAAACATATGCTAATACGGGGAAAACCCTCCTGTGTTAGGGGAGGGGCGGCGGTGGTGGTGGGGGGGGGGGGGGGGCTAAATAGAAAATAAACATTACAAAAACTGTGAAATCTTAAACAAAGGGGTTGAATCCTGAGCAGCTGGCATGGAATGAACTCTTCTGGAGAGGGGATGCCAGTTTCAGAGCGCCCCGAGCATCGATTTGGAGCCAAGGCAGTAAACAGCTTTTATCAGCAATAATGATGGCATAATCCCAGCTAAAGAGGAAAGTAGCATATGGTGCAAAGCTTACAACTGCAATCCCAACAAAGTAGGGGGGATTTTCATCACTTTGTCCATTTTGCAAGATGCTATGCCAATTATTTTGTTCTCTCTCCTCAATGATCAAAATCTAGACTGAGAAATTACCATAATTTGTCAGTAAAATAGAGATATTTTTCTCATCCGTATCTGCAAATATTCCACAGCTCTGTGTATTTAGATCATATATCAGATATTGGCTTTACAAGCTGCCCTTCGCTGTGATTCTACACTGCAATCACGTGGATGAAGAATGAAAAGCAGCAAATTCAAACAAACTTCAAACGTGAAGTCGCCACCTAAAGCAAAGACAAACACTCTTCTCTGCAACGTGTCAGTGTGCTTCTATCTTCCTTCATTCAACCCATCAAGTTTTGCTTTTGATCAGACAACCGAGGCAGGAAGACAGCTCTTTCCCAGCAACAGAGTAACGTTGCCAAGTAGCACTCGAGACTGGCTTCAACCTCCATCATTGATTTTCTTCCAAGCTGTGACCATTCATTGTTTGTGACATTCTCCTGTCGGCTCTTTAACACCCTTCAACCAAATCAATTTCATATTTTTGTCAATGCCTCGCAACTGGATGAGGCAGATGGAAAAGGACGTCACATGACTTAGGATGTCGATTTGGTGGCAATAGTTTTATCTGCAGTTTTTACAAGACTTGGACGGCGCGATGGGTTCATTTCAAGACATCAGAGTGAGAAAACGTGCTCGAGCTGTAGGAGTTTGATTGATAGATGTCAGACGTCATGAAGATTTTGGTGAGGAATGTTTTACAAATATGAGACATTTAATATTTATTTGAGAAAAAAATCTATTAAATACTACACCAAATTATTTTCTTAAAAAAAAAAACAACCCAAAAAAACAATCTACCACCGAACAAATATCTGTCGAATTTAATTGAAGAGTTGCAGTTCAGAGGATAAATTATTCATGTTTTGTCCACATCAATTCAACCTGGTTTCCAAGAACTACGACCACGATTTCGACACCTGAACCATCAGCTGGCAGACGTTAGCCTACATGAGTACTTTTAGTAGTGCAGACAGTGCTGCGCTGATGTCATCGTGGTCATTTGAACATGTTGTATAATGTTAAATCATAAAGTGCTCTGCCTCAATTATCGGCATTGGCCCCATATCAGTCGCACCCGATGAAGCGCGTCCGTGTCAGGGACCTGGCAGCTCGTCTGTCAGGAAATGTTATTGTTGGTGACGATGCAGCAATTGGTAGTTTGTAGCTTTAAAAAAAATTGAGCTATTTACACGCAGCAGTGCTGGTCAAGAACGAGTCAAAAGGAACCCAAACAGAACATCGCTGTAACAAATTAAGCAAACTAAATGTGTCGGTTGTCTCGTCATGATCCTGCAGCCCGCATGGCTTTGCCCTCTATTATACCCTCAATATCACACAGCAAGAATGACAACAATAAAGGCACAAGTGACCTTGACTTCCCGTCTGGACTCTAGGAATCATATTTGATAGCCATATTAAGTGCAACAATAATGAGATGAATATTCCCTATTTAGTGGAGCAGCTTTAGGACATATTCTGAAGGCAGAGCTGCCTGCTGCAGCTACATGCTGGTCACTCTTAGTTGTCAAGGCTGATTTATTGCCTCCTAGCTGTTCAATTTCACATTTTGTCCTCGTCATATCCCCGACTCATGATCATTCTGCACTGACCCTTGTAGGGCAGGCAGGGAATATTGATAAAACAATTATCTGCTTGCCGTTCATTTGATTTTCCATTTCAATTACGGATTGGAGGAGGCAAAAAGAAAAGATTGCAGCATTGATTTTTTTCTACCTTACAACAGGAAGGAGGCAGGCTTTGATGGGATGCTTTGGTGACATGGAATAGGGGCAGGAGGAGGACTCACTAGCTTTAGGCGGTATACGCTCCTCAGTCGCCTTTATAAAGCTTTTGCTTTATGGAGTGTTTGTTGGGATGATTTAGCAGGATGACGGTGAGCACACACGGGCCCTGTAACATGCGTCTCATTTGAGCCTAGCTTCTCTCGCTGATTATTGATTTCACTGATTCTAATGTGATGAGTGTAATAGGCTGGCCCTCTGTCCGCCGAGGCCTGGCATGTTCACACTGCTGCTGACCTGAGGTAAACACTGCATGTGCTGTGCACTCTAGAGGCCAAAGGACCCAAAGGTCATAGCAGTTTGTCAGCGACACCATTCCGCTCTCTCCCCCTTTCTGATGGTCTGCCACTGTCTATTTGTCACTCTAAAATGACAACAGAGTTGCATCATACTTGTTTCTCCTGCAGCGGTGACACAACGCTCCGCCACCTCCACACTGTGAAATATTGCACTGTGATAGAAAACATAGCGTGAGGATGCCATGAAAAGAGATAAAAATCAAACAAACATAAAAAGTACAATAAACGCTGTAATTGAGTTAAAGTGCATGTTAAATGTTCAGTGTCTTCAGAGCGAGGCATGTCAAATGAATCCATTACCACATAAAGTAAATAGATTCTTCTGTAAATGATTTGGAACATTGGTAATGGGTAAAGACCTAATGGGAATCCTGGTAAAATAGCCTTTGGGGAGCCTGGGAAAATCTGCCTCACTGAAGTGGCCGGCTCTTGGCCAAAACCCTGTGAAGGGGGGGGGGGGGCGGGGGCTTCGCAGAGATGACGGGAAGAGAGGGAGTGAGAGCAAGAACGAGAGACTCTCAAGGAATCTCCACCCGTGGATGTTAAGTTCCAGTGTTGAGCATAATCCCGTAAAAATGCTGAAGACTTGAAAGGGCTGATGATAATTCTATTGCTGTCCAGTGATCCAGCACGGTCACAGGCAGCAGCAGCAAGGCACACTAGTGCACCACTTCCTATATAACACAGTCCGCTTGGGCGCACACGGCAGCTCCCAGGGGATTTCACATGGCTGACATTAAACAAGTTTGGCTTTGATCAAAGTTTAGCTTTAGCATGATTGGTCTGCTTGCTACAAATCAGGGGATCAGGGAGATGAGACCTGGGCCAGGAGGTCCTGGCAAAGATTCCTTCCCAAAGCTCCAGTGCACCCTTCCAACACCAGATTATGTTGGGCAATTAAGGTAATGAACTGGCTAACGCAACAGCGTATAATGAACCTTTTTATCCTCGCTCTCTAAGGTGCCTCTCGTAGCTTCTCTGACACGTCTTCCTCTGCATCATTAAAAAAAAAAAAAAGACAACACCAAAAAAAAAAACCCTGGACTGCACCGGGACGTCTGGTACCTGCTCATGACATCACTAAGAGTCCGGACTAAAGACGCCGGCACCTGTCAGACGGGCCGTGCTGAGCAACAGTGGAGATGTTGTTTAAGCCAGCAAGAGGAGGCCAAGAAAACTTTGCTTGGCCTTCAGGTGAAGAGCTGAAGTGCACCTGTGTGTGTGTGTGTGTGTTTGTGTGTGTGTGTGTGTGTGTGTGTGTGTGTGTGTGTGTGTGTGTGTGTGTGTGTGTGTGTACCCTCACTGGTGTTCAGAGGTGATGGGTCCGTGTGTCTGTCTGTGTGGCAGCCTGCACTCACGTTCCCCCAGTCAACCTCCCACCCCATCAACGCACAACTTGTCTGCCTGCTCCCTTTTCATTTGAACACATTTTCTAACCAAAAATTTCACTTCAATCTCACCTCATCTCTCCATACTACATTAACCCCTGGCAATTGCCTTCCAAATGACCCCATTAAGCTGTAATTGCCTCAGCAGGCCTGCTCCCTCGCTTGTAATTCTGTGCAGCGAACCCACCAGACGTTCCCCCGGCATTGTTTCATGTTCTGGCTCCCATCAGCCAGTTCAGATGCTGACCCACCCCCCCACCCCCCCTTCTCTCTTACTCCCCACCTCCTCTCTTGTTGTGGCCGGAGCTGTCGGTGCTCACCACTACCAGGGCCACCTCCTCCACACTATTGTCAATTACACTATCGCACGCGGTGGCGGCGGCGGCGGCGGCGGCGGCGGCTGCGAGCAACTCTACGGGGAAAAAAAAAAACCTGTCATTCCCCCGTCATTCATTAAACACGGCGAGTTATCCGTGTTATCCCTGATTAAAACTAGCACCAAAAGACGGTTTGGTGCTACTTGGTTTTATCATACAGAATTTCCCTTCACGTGCCAGTTACATGCCATTCAATTCATATATAAAAACCCCTAATTGTCTTCTCAGTTGTCTTTGGGATTCTGGTGGGTGCTGAGCCTCCAGGCTGGCGATGACACCCGCCACAGCTCCTCCCAGCACAACTTTTCTGCTCCCGCTAGGGAGCTGGTGTCAAGACTACTCAACTTTTTGACGAAGGCCTCCACGGATAACTAACGCCCAAATGCGGATAGGTGGAGAAAGCAATCCTGACAGTGATGTATTGCAACTAGTTGCAGGTGTCAAAAACAGGATGCTCTGCCAGACATTGGTGTGCATGCGCTGTGTACATGCATGCATGCACACGTCTGTGCCCCCGTGTGTTCTTCTGAATGCGTATCGTGTAGGTGTGTGACTGTTCATGATGCCTTCGAGCCGCTACATGTGACCTGGTATAGTGTGTGTGTGGTGGTGGTGGTGGGGGGGGCGCTCAGGCTAATAATCCATTCAACACTCCCTCTGACTCGAGCAGTGGAACACATCGGTTAGTTCATAAAATCTCTCTGCTGACAATCACACACATCCTCTGTCTGCTCTTTATGCAACAGCATGATCAAGATCTTCAAACCTCTGCCACCGCACGTCTTGATTTGTTTTAAAGAAAGCTTTTTAGGAACGTGTCGACAAAATACAGTTAGATCTTCTCTTGCACGCCGAAGCTATTTACTGTGATTTGAATCCTAAATTAATTCTAAGCCTGAGATACACAATCTCTCTCAGAACACACAAAGCTTCAGAAATGCTTTAGATCATCTCACTCGCTGGTGCCTGTTTATTTAAATTCATTCTTTTCCAAAGCAAATGTTCCCAGGAATATCAAGGTGTTTTTGTTGCAAAGCTCTAACTGATCCAGGGGGATTTGCTTCCAACAGCCTGTCTCTCCCTCGCCTTTCAACACAAAACTCTGCGCTCCAATCAAAATGAACCACCAGGGACCCCCCTCTTCCCTCCCCTTGAGCTACGCCTGCTCCGAGTGCTGTGATAGCAGCCTCTCTGCCATTGATCGCAGAGTTTAGCACAGAGCAAGCATGCCACCATTAGCAGAAAACAAAGACCTCTCTCCCTTTAATAGTGGCTCACGCCATTAATGCAGCTAATGTCTTCTGTTGCCTCTGCCCCGAAGAATGAATGAAAGAAAGCAGATAGCAATTAAAAAGGTTAACTAGGGTGCATGTCTCGTTACAACTCATCTTTTTTTTTTCCACGCAAATCGTTTTACCCCATAAACAGATTGATATCTTTTGAGGTGCACATTCACTTGCCACATGTGATAAAAACACGTATCTTACTCATAATTGCGTTCCGCGTTGCAAATCTAATTGTCGACGCTGAATTCAAATAGGAAACACAGCTTTATTGATCCACCTAACACAGACCAGGAGGATCTCATGAATTAGGAATGAGATAAATCACCATTAACCTCAGAGAACCCAGCTTGTGGTCCACCACTGACATACCGCACTGATCCCACCCCTCCCACCACCCCCCCTCCTTTTTTTTAATATGGAGGATAATCTTCCTGGAAACATATAAATATAACTCCTCAGTGAATACAGCATGTGTCTGTTTATTTAATCAAGAGCTGATTTACTTGTGACAGAGAATAAATTCTTCTATTTTCCGTGAGCCTCTATAAAATTGCCATCATTTTTAATTAATTCTTAATTAAAATATATTACACCACAGCTTCTACCCATCTCTCTTGATATTCTAACATAATCAATTCAGAACCATTTACATATCATTAATTAAAAGCTTTCCTCTCTCATCCTTAAAATCATAATGAGGGCCGAATCCTCATTAGTAACCTATAAGGGAGAAAATAACAATACAGCAGAGAATGGATGGCGCCATCCACGCTCAGGCTTTTGTCCCTGACTTTCTTTAAAAAGATTTGGATTTGGATTTTTGTGACGCTTCTCAACTGGATTCAAGATTTACTGAGTCAATTTTTGTCGATTCCACACAGCCTGGATGTTGCTCTGCCGCGTGAAGATAACATCAATATGTGTTTCTGACTCTGGACTAAATTAAACTGCGGTCAACAGAAACAAAAGCAGAACAACAAATGTTTGTTTTTGTGCACAATTTATCGTTTTAAAAAGCACATGCATCCCTCCCCATGTACATCTGTATTTTACTGTGTTCACTACATGATACACCTGTGGATACAGAATAAATTAATGTCCTAACCTTGGACTTTGTTTACAATGAGCATGCAAACAAAAACATGCCCTTTGCTCCCGGTAATAAACAATGTATGAATATTAAGCTTGTTCACTTCTTGTTGAAGTGGCATTCGACTTTTATGCAAACAGTGACCTGAGATCATTTATTATCCAGACGCCACCACATGCACACTATCTTTCCATCTTGAAGTCCCTCTTAAAGAATAATATCAAATAATGATGAGTATTGTTATGCCGAGGATCAGGCACATCCTGATTTTTATCGCCCGTCTCTCACAGGTGCTCCAGCATTACGTGTCAGGACTGCATGTCTGGGTCTTCCACATGTCAGATAAAAATCGCTGCACTTGGTGTTTCGGCAGCCTGACAGCAATTTATTTGAATGTTTTGTCACACTGGTGTTGGTGCATTTTGTGTGGGCTGCTCACCGGAATGGCAACAGCTCGTAGATTCATGACACGTGTGTGCACGCACACACACACACACTCACTAACAAGTACAAAATCACAAATGCATGTGCTGCATGTCTACGTCGGATAATTAAAACCTGTGTAAATTTATTTAATTATTTAACACCTGATAAAGCGGAAGGCACATGAGAGCAAGCATCCTTTTAGAAAATATCCATCTGTGACCATATGTACTCCATATCTGAACCTAATAAATACTAAAGTCATGAAAATACGGTGTGTATTTATATGTAAATCTTCATTTTCGAATGTTTCGGAGTGTAAATAACATCTTTAAATCGGACTATTTCCGACATGTTAAATACAAATCCTCCTGCAATCTCTGAGTTGACATGGAATATTGAGTAAGTTAATGAAATCCTCTCAAAGACAGGAACTCTATTTTTACACCATGATAATTAAAGTACGACACAGTTATAATTTACAGCCCTCGCTTAATTGCATAGGAAAAGTAAAATGGGAGAGGTCTACGAGAGGAGATTAAATGTGTGTGTGTGTGTGTGTGTGTGTGTGTGTGCGAGTGTGTGTGTGTGTGCGTGCGCGTGCCTCTTCACTCAAGAAGAGTGAATGTAAAAGCGCTTCCTGTGCATCCAAACAACAGGACTGTATCTTTCTGCATCGTGGAACGTATCAAAGATTAGGTAATGAAATATGCACTGTCCTATTTTTCTGCTCCCGGCCCTTTGACAAATCGAGTACAATCCAAAATCTCCATAAATCACTATTAAAGACAAGTATATCATCACCAGTGCATATATCTTCCCCAGCCTGACCTGTAGACTAATGAGAAAAGGCCCAGACTATCTTGTCTGATTAATTAATTCAAAATGTCGGCTGTTATTCAAATGTGAGCCTGGTGTTATTTGAATAACACTTGACAGCAACGCCTGAAGAAATAATTTCTGGTTTGTGAGGCGGCTGCAGCATTACTGATGATGGCTCGTGGAAATGTTAGGAGTATTTTTCCCTCTTGCTTCCCGTCCCTCACCTTCTCAGTCATGATCGCTCCAAGAAGTATTTCATTACTTCATTACTTCAAAACCACCCCCCCCCCTTGCCCCTCTTCCCTTCACAATTATGCTCCTTACTGTTTTTTTCCACTGTCTGTCCTTTCTGTGTGTTTGTATTCCCTCCCACAGCCAGCCCAGATCTACGGGGCAGCACTTTGGCTCTGCGAGAGACATGCTGGCAAAGAGGAAGGTCATGGTTTTTACAACTGCAGCTCCCCATCGCTGACAGCCCGCGCTGCCAAAGTGACACACTCTGTTTGGCTTTCCCACGTTCATAGAGCTCCACACAGCACTCCGTCTTTATCACTGAGTACGCCACACACACACACACACACACACACACACGTAATCACACACATTTAATCAGCCTCAATCCTTTAGAACATCACAAAACATCGCAACACACAGGTCCTTTTTGGTGTTCTTTTCTTCTTTCTTTCTTTTTTAGCGTAAAACCCAGTGGATTGGGGGTGGGGGGAAAAGAAAAACCGTGAAGGTACGTGCTAGGGCCTCGGGGCAGTGCACACCCCTCTATCGCTTCCCTCATCAAGCATGGATTCTAATCAGGGCTTGGGAGATATAAGACGCTCAGTCATTAAATAAATTAACTCTGCCACTCCATGCTCTCCTTCAGCACCCGTGAGAGGCCCGTCGTGCTCTGCATACTTACAGAGGCTCCGAGCATCACGTACCTCACCTTCACACCCTGCCAACACACACACACACACACACGCAGGTTAACAACTAATGTTGAATATTTAGAGAAGGAGACGAACCACACCTCCTGTCCCTAAACAACTGATTCCATTAACATGGAAAGCTTTTACATAATTGTATTAAAAAGCCAAAAACAACCCTTAGGACATTTCCTGTGAGGAACATAAATATGTGGAAAAAGTGTAAGATGCTGATTCACAGAGGAACTAGAGGTTTCTTCTTGTTTTGTTTTGGGTTTTGTTTGGTTTGGGTTTTTTTGAGTGCAATGTGCCGTCATTCATCAAGACGCCGGTGACAAACAGTAAGCGAGCTGAGTGTTGGCTCGGCTCACTGACACGAGCTGACACAGTCTTCATATAGCACCTGCAACACAAATAGATCAATACAAGCGGAGACTCGTCGCTCACTGTTTAAAACTCGCACACGTGCACCCACATCATCTTCCAGAGCAGCGTGATGTAGAAGGTGCATACTTAAGACATATCAATCACTCTGACATGGGAAATGCTCATTTGAGAAGCCAACATGAAGCACATACACCATGTCAGCAGAATGTCCGCTGTCAAAACTTGCCATTTGAATTTTCAGCTGCGTTGTGCAGAGACAAATGTCCTTGGAAATCCCTTTCGTTGCAATTTATATCATTTTAATTCTCCATTACTTAGTGAGGAAGTACCTGGGAGGCTGGAAACACATTAGAGAAAGTAAGAAATGAACAGAAGGGTCTGGGGATCTCTCTAGCAGACACAATTAAATATTCATGCGTCTCCTCCTAGGACACAACAGATACAGATCATTATCATGGCAACAGCACACCACCATTTTGTTCACACGTTTGGCTCCCACTCAGTGTGTGTGTGTGTGTGTGCCTGTGTGTGCCTGTGTGTGTGTGTCTAAAATTCCATGTGAAGCCCCTATGATTAAAATTAGAGCTTCTTCTTTATTCCTCTAAACTATCATGTTGAATAATTCTACTTGCTTTTGAAAAAAAAGTATTCACCATTGTGCTCGTTGGACATGTAATTCTAATTATGAGTGAATATCATAGCCAATGAAGAAAGTTCACAATATAAGATGGTTTATATTTGCAGATATCCAATATGCTGATATGTTGGAACAAATTTAGCCAATGTTAACGCATGTTATGCTATAAAAACAAGTTCGTACGATATTAAAAATCCATGTAGATACTGAAAGTCACGTGTAGACATTGTGCATTTGGAAAAAATCCAAATTTTCCTTTATTTCAATATGTGGAAAGGGTCATTACTCATATTTTTATTGTTGTTTCTTCAAAGAAGAAACGACTTTCGGTAGATTTAACAAAGAGCAATATCCGCTGGTAGTGATGACGTGCGGTCATTGTTGAGCATCCCTGTCTGAAGGTGCTGTGTGCCTCTTAATGGGACTCTGCACAATGTAGGCAAATCGCTCCAAAATTCCTGACAAACACCGAGTTCCTGTCCTGCCTCCTGCTTGAGGAGAGGAGAAGGATAGCAGTAATGTACTCTGGATGACCTCCACTTTCTGAAGAGAGGAGAAACCAGCTTCCTTTCTTGTTTTGTTTTTCAATCCCCATCAAAGAGGAGCCAAAGGAAGGACAGCATTCCGCCGCTCGCCGTCATTAATCATAGCTTTCTGGGAGCAAGCGCATATTAATTTCTGTCATCCCAAACATCATTTGGTATTGTTAAGCCACGGCTTAGTCCTCATTCACCAGCAGACGCCGGCCGCTCCTCCTGGTTGAGGGAAGACAGGGCCTGTGTGGCTGCGTTTCAGAGCAAGAGGCCTTTATCCCTGGGGCTCTGACACCAATTAAGCCATTTCACCGAGAGACGAAAACAGGGCCCGCTGTTTCACTGTAACATGAGCCAGCACCTAGCTGCTGGCCCCTTGCCATCTTTCCATTACTTCAGACACAAAAATGAACTTCAAGGACTTACAAAAATAAAAAAAAGAGGGTATGCTTAGCGAACGGTCGTACTTTACCGGGCGTTGGCAAAATTACAACGAGAGGAATGTCAGTGTTTCTGCATTGATCAGCAGTCGATCGAGGTCCCCGGCTCTCAGCTCCAGTAAAATTCTTCATGAAGTCTACTCTAGATGTATAGTTTGATTCACAGACATCATCACAACAATATGATGGTATTTTGCCTGAACCGATAGTGAAAAATGTTGAGTGTGCAGTTCATTTTATGTCTTTTTTTCCCTTCCGTTGTTGCCTTTTGGCAGCAGCAGAGTGCAACTTGTCTTTGGGCTACAGCAGAATAATGCAAGGTTTGTTATGAATTAAATATTAGAAATCTTAACACAGCAGCCAATAAGAATTATTTGCCTTATTAAAGCAGCAGAAGACGCTGATTAAATTTTCATTGCATTGCAGTCTTTTTCCCATTTCTGCCTTCAATATATCATTCTAATGTATGAAACATGTAGAACAATGGCGTGTGGAACAATGGAAAGAGGGGGCTTCATTTCCATGTTTGCAAATGAGCGAAAACAGCACAGATGTTCTGCTTTTGGGAAACAAAGCTTTGGTAAAGAAAGGAAAGGTATCACAATATAAATTACAAATGAGTTTTCTGTCTGTAATTTCTTCATTACTTAAGCTGCAAAAATTCCTCACCTGTAGGAGTAACGCCCCCTTAAACACACACAATTAAAGGGTTCAAAATTTAAGAGACACGGCCGTAGACGACACGTTACTTGAGCAGCAGCAAAAACAAAAAGGGGACTGTTTTCTGTGTTCCGACGCTCACAAATGATAGGTCATTTAGTTGTCCGCACGTAATGTGTACGGAGTAAATGAACATCATGGTGTCTATTGTCCCATGAGGAAAACTCTTCCCTGAAACACTAGAGCTAATGAAATAGGGACCTATAAATAGCCGAGTCATTACTGAGAGAGGACTTGCTTTGCTCCAGTCTTTCACTCTAACCCTTTTTACTCTAATAACTGGCTCGGCGGCGTTACATAGCTCAGCCATCCAGTGACACAAACATCACACACAGGACACGCAGGGAGGAGTTCAGCTTAAAGAACAGGATGACTAAAACGTTAAAGCTGAAGGAATAACACACACGCAAAGGTATTCATCATATTAATTTTTTTTTGCTTTCTTTTTTCATACTTTGATAGCACAAACTTTTTTTGGGGGGGGCAGAAATATAGACTAATGTATGTTCCTCGTGCTAACTTCTGTGAAAGCTGCCTGTAGCGACTTCACAAAAAACAAACAAGTAAAGTATGGTTTAAGTGTTTGAGGTCAAAGGTCTTTGTCTGTTTTGAGTGTAGTCACAGGGATTGTTTAAAGACACGGCGTGCGCCGGGGTCGCGACGTGAAAACATGGATCGCTCACGTCTGTATTTACGTCAGAAACGTCTTCAAATCACCAGAGAAGGGCTGCGTATTCCTACAGAGGTCCTCGCCGGAACTGTCAAGCTCACATTCAGGGACAGAACGATGCGTTAGAGAGCACGAGGGCCATTCAGGAACCTCCACCAGTGTGGCTCCGACTGCTGTAAACTAATTTCAATCAATCCTTCCTCTTTGCATCCCAAGCAGCCTCTGCTGGCTGCCACCGCCTGAAGATAACTATTTCACCACCTCTGTCATGCCTAATTAACAACTCAGATGTACAATTCAGAAATTTTGCAATTAACCTACTAAAATATTGTTGGAGGATGCTAATTGTTATGCCAGTTGCCATAAAGACTCATTTGCATAACGTATGTGCAAAAAACAATTATGAGCTGTTGATTGTGCAGGAGCCTGCAGAAAACGCTCCCAGCAACGGAGCAGGTTGGGTGGGTGGCTACGGGTGTGTGTGGGGGGGGGGGGGGGGTGCGCGTGTGCGTGCGCGCAGATGGAAGTACAGCAGTGTATCATCGTGCAAAAACCAGATTTGAGGAGCCATGCAGATATCAGGCTGGACCGGTGCAAAGGTATCTCTCTCCCCAGCACAATAGCATTTACCCTTCCAGATGAAACTGCTCGGCACGCTTTGTTTTTTTCCCCCATCCCTCTTTGTCTGGCTCTCCTTCATTTCATCGTTTCTGATAGAGAAATGGAGGGTATTTGGAAGCCACTTAGATAATAGCCAAATCATCCCAGTCCCCCCCGTGCTTTAGAGGAGGAAGCACAAGAGGCCTGGCCATTGAGCCAGTCAGGAACCCAGCTGTGTGCGAGCCATTCGACAACACTATCTAGTCTCTGCAGCCGCATCACTGGGGCTCTCACAGACAAAAAACAGCCAAAGTCAATTGTCTTTCCTGCTGAATAGCTTTCTGTTCTCTGCAGTGCTTCTCCTGGAGCACTTTCAGTGTACATAAAACCATGAAAACTCAAAGAAAAATGAATGAAATAATAAGTAATTGTATCACTCAAATAATATCATAAATATAGCATTCATAATTAGGATAATGATTATGCTAACATTACTAATAATAATAACATTATGAATAATAATAATAATAATAATAATGAACCAATTAGATGAGAGGGCTCATTAACTTTGTCAGAGAATATTTATATGAATGCTCCCTGCAGATTTCAGAGATGCTTACCTCCTCACTCCTAACTCTATTTACTCCAGGTAATGCTTTTAGTCGGCCCTTGCTTGTGGTTAATTACAGGCTCATCCTGTATTTAGTGAACTTCCCAGCTGAACGTTACATACAACATGTACACCTTGATGAACGTACATAAAACATCTTTATCTGTTTGCAGAGGGCGAAGCGAATGCCGCCACTGGCCCGGGTCGTGAGTGACGTCCCTCCCCAATCCTCTGCAGCTAACGCTGGGTCTTTATCAGCCTGAATCTGGGGCTATACTCTCTCTCTCTCTTTCTCTCTCTTTCTCTCTCCCCCCCCCCTCTCTCTCTCTCTCCCTCCCTACCTCTCCAGACCCCCACGTTTCTGAACCTGATGAGTCAAAGGTCAGGAAAACAACAAGTCAATACGCAGCCAAAAGTAGTGCTATGCAGCTGAGAGAGCTGTGGAGAGGGCTAAGCCTCTCTGTGGCACTCCGTGATTTAGCCTGTAATAGTTTTCTGTAATCTCTTTCTATTGATTAAACCTCACATCAAAGAGGAGTCCTGCTACAGAACCTCTCTTTTCCTGGTCAGAAATACCATATGGAGGTAATCTTTCACCTTTGTTATTCTTGCCGCTCCCGCTGCTGCTGCTGTGAGCCTCTCCTCCAAGCATGAAAGCAAGACAAGGGAGTAGCCAGCAGGATAAAACAAACAGAGCACAGAGGAATAACTGTAAAACTCATCTCAGACGCAGGCAATTTTCGCTGAATGCATTCACTGTATGTATACAGCCTTTGGGGCGAAAACGCACAAAATGAATGTGCCTTTTGTCTGAAAATAATTGAGAATAAAACATTTTTAATTAGCTTTTTTTTTTTGCAGCAAAAGAAAATCACAGGCTGAGAGACAAAGAGCACCACTCGCCAGCGGAATCTTTATCTTATCTAAATGCAAGATTTTTTTTGGGGGGGGGGGGTGGTAGAAAAAAAAACCCTCCTGCTAAAAACACTCAATTTAGTGACAGGCAAATGACTTCATGCTGCCACTTAATCTCATTTCTTGCATAATGCTCTCTAATTAGCATATCAAAGTGAATTAATACTTCTAGGGCATTAGCAATGCAGAAATGTGCTGCAGCTCCACAAAAACACAAGTGTCAGAAACTTGCCTCTTCAAAAAAATATCCTGTTATCACTGGGAGATGCTCGTCTCTTCTTACATTAAGATCATTCTCGCCTGTCTCACCACGGATCACCTAATTCAACAGAAACTTCTGATGCTTTGAACCTTGACCTCACAACCCAGCTACACGCCACAGAACATGATACACGCATGCAGTGTAATTACACTCAGGATTCTTTCAGTATTCTTATGAAAAGTGGTGTCAGCCGGTGGATTCTGTGGCTAAAAGGCAGCCACCCCTGGGCCATTTGAGCAGACATGAAAGGGGTGAAGGAATCCCAGGGAACGAAGCTGCAGCAGCCAGTGAAAGACTCGCTGTGTGCTGGAGAACCAGGCCGGTCAACAAGGCCACCAGACCAGCTGAGCTCTGTCAATGGCTGTGACTCTGAACTGCAGGTTGCACACACACACACACACACACACACACACACATGTATTCCTGTCAAACACACACACACACACACACACACACACACACACACTCATTCCCAAGCACTCTTTCATGGATGTGTTTATGCTTTTGTCATCTTCATCTGCTTTTTAAATTGAGGTGACAACTGAAAACGTTACACAAGTTTCCAAAAATGAATTTGCACACGTGAATTTGAAAATGTAAAAAAAAAAAAATCCAACCATTGTCACACATGCACCGAAATTCCTGAACGGACGCAGAGCGTAATTCCTGTTCTCAACCTTCTGTTCTTTCTTCTATTTCTTGCATCGCATAAACTCAGTAGGCACACACACACACACACACTGCTGAGCTCGACTGTGGACCCCCCCCCACACACACACACACACACACACACGCCTGCCTCTGTGGTCGCCACCTGTGTTCGGGAAGTTCATAAACTTTTATGACCCCCCCCCCCCAGCCAATTTCCCCATAAACCTCACAAAGGTCACAAATCTGACAAGCTTTGCTAAATGACACCAAAGCCACTACTGCGTTGTTTACTTCGTTTGCCTGAGAAATACACACATCTACTCAGGGGAAGTACGCAGTGATGTGCAAAAGCTTGGATGTAACATAACATTTCCTGTATAAGAGTAGAACAATCACAGGAGAATGAGTAAAATTAATATTGATAAAAACCGTCTGTCTGAATATTTGTCTTTCAAAGAACGTAACATTGTTGATAATCTGGGGATCGTGGAAGGAGTGTGTGTTTGTATGTGTCGACTGTTTCAAAAATATAGAATAGTAGAGCGTGACTCATACAAGAAAAAGTTGAAAGCACAAAGTATAATTTCATATTTTTCTCAGATACATGTACACACACACACACACACACACACACACACACACACACTAGCTGTCATTGAGGTGTGCACACGAGAACAAGGGCAAGCGTGTAACATGCAACAAAACCTATTTTACATGTAATTTTTTTTTAACAGATCGTAATTTATCAGTAAATTTGAATCATGGCTGTTTGAGTTTTATCCAAATTAACGGCCCACATTTGTCGTCCCACTACAACAGCTGCTCCACAATGTTTTTGCCTTCATATATTAAATATGAAAAATTTGTCGTCAGGTTATAAAGCATAAATTCTGTGTGATCTCAGCTATGTAGAGCATATGCCACGGATCCCCCCCCCCCCCTCCCCTCCTTCTATCCTGTTTGGTTGGGGTGAATGCTGGAGCACTAAATGGAAGCAACCAAAGCTCCAGCAGAAACATCCTGAGAAGAAAAAAAAAAAAAGAATAAGATTAAAAAAAAATCTCCTGGTCTGCTGTGCAACAGGAACGCGTCTGTGGGCTCATATTTAAAAGTGATGGATTAAATTGGGCAAAATCCCCCTGTAACCTGGATGCAGACTGCTGTGGGATCGCTGGGAGCTAAACCTGTCTGATTGTGCAGGTGATGTATATGTATGATTTTTTTTTTTTGGGGGGGGGGGTGATGGTGGTGGTGGTGGTGGTGGTGGTGGTGGGGGTGGTGGGGGGGGGGGGTATTTTCCTAACACACTTCCACAAGGATCTTACCTGTCTTTTCTTTGATTTCACAGAGGACGCTGAAGAGTGCTGGTTTCATTCTGTGACAGTTCAGTCCATGTTTCCTGTTTCAGTATGAGACAAGATAAAATAGTGAAGTAAGTTCACCGATCAGTCACATCTGGAACAGCAGGAATTATCAAGCAGCCTAGCAGCCTGGGTTTGCTCAAAGCAGACAATAACTCCTAATTAGATTAGATTTATATTCCCACTGACAATTCATCTGCTTCATGAGTCCTCGGAGATTAATTGTATTTCTTAGCAACACAATATTTGCCGTTTAAGGTGACAACTAAAGAACATGTGCACACAAACTTTTTTTTTTTAACACAAGCACTTCTCTCACTGAAACTTTCACGTGAGTGTGAGAGCTTTGCTGCACTTAATGCACCTGTGTGTGTGTGTAAGTGTGTGTGTGTAAGTGTGTGTGTAAGATTATCATTACAGGCCTATTGTTATGCATGTAGGGGAGTGAAGTTAAGCGGGTCACATCTCAATAATGTTTGGAGGAGGGAGGGGGGCAAGTTAGTAAAACATATAAAACAACCAACTTTGCTTGCGCCTCGTCCAGACTTTGATCGGTTATGGTCATTATTTGATGAAGAATGTCGCCAATGTCTTGTTTGCGTCCGTCTCCGTCCGTCCCGTCGTGTCCATGCGGAGGCGGCAGTGCCATGCCTCCTTGTACCGAGTGGCCGGCCAGACTGACACCGCCGATCGACTGCATGATCCGGGCTTGATCGTCCATAGTAGCCGCTAAAGAGTCTGTGCACTGAGCCACACAAATTGAAAAACTCATATACGAAATGGGGCTGGAACACACACCGCAGACGAGGGGATGGACGGCTCGTGTGGTTCTTCAGCGATGAAACGCGAACACACACACACACACACGCACACGTTTGCACTCAAAACAAATTATGTTTAAGCGTGAATCTTGTGTCCAAGTTGCCGTTGTCCTCTCACCCTTTTTTGTTCTTTATATATAATTTTTTTTAATTATTTTTTTTTAACGCGCGGTCCAAAGTGCCAAGAGTGGTGGCGTTCGTAGAAAAAAAATCATAAATCTTCAACTTCGAACTTCTCTGTCAAAACACGGGGTCGTTGTCCATCGTATCCAGCGCGGATCCTCCTCACGCCGATCTGTCTTTTCTTCTCGGGGGTTTGACGGCTGCTGGACTGCACACACAATCGCTCCTTGGTGATCTCTCATTTATTAGCGCTCTTCACGGGATTCCCGACGCGTCTCCTCTCCAAAGGGGGGGAAAAAAATGTCCAAATCCTCCTGTGAATTAGCAAAATATCCAGAGTGGAAACGAATTTTAATAACAGTAATAATAATAATAATAATCGTAATAAAAAATATTCTTAAGCTTGCAGGTGTTGCAAAAATGTGCTGAAATGAATCCCACGACAGCTTAGAAAAAGATGCGGCATAGGTGTCCAAATATAATTATAGAAAAAAAAATAAGAAATGTAGAAAAAAGTTGTGATGTTTCTATTTAAGGGGGGGGGGGGAGAGAGAAAAGCAGCAACAAGGAGAGGAAATTAATTAGAATAAAGCGCTGTAAGGCGATGCGCAAAAAAAAAATATCTTGCCCTGCTGAAATTTATGAGCTCCAGCTTCTGCCTGTGTGTGCTTTATGTTGTTTGATGGCAGCGGTAGTGAGCGATTGACAGTGTGCCAATGCCACTCACTCAGTGCAGACGTGTCAGAGCGAGGAACGGGAGTTAAAAAAAAAAAAAGAAGAAGAAGAAGAAGAAAAAAAAATACAAAATACGAAATGAAAATGCACGCTCCGCCCTGCAGGGGAGGGGTCTGTGTTCTTGTCACTTCTCTCCTGAACACCGAAAAAACAAAATGTTAAGAGCTAGTACTTAGGATGGTGATTAGAATGATGAAAGAATGGCAGAGTCTCCTCTCTCTGTCCTGCGGCGGCGGCGGCGGCGGCAGCGGCGGCGGCGGCGGCGGCTCCTCGTTTCCTCACGCGCGCACGTGCAGCTATGTGCATATTCCCTAACAATAATCAAGATTTAGCCCCGCAACAACACACATAATGAGACTTTTATACAGTTTGATGTAGAATAGCACAGCCCCCCTTGCAAGCTTTTTTAGTTCAAGCCAGGCGAGCAGAAGACATGTTTATATTATTGGAAAGTGAAGCCCCCCCCTCGACCAATCCCCGAGCAGACTGACGGAGACGGACGAGCCGCGTGTCCTATTAGTGGCAGATGCATGATGCTGAGAGCCCACCCACTCCATCCCTCCATCTTCACACCGCTCCTACAAAAGGATGGGAACTTCTCATTGGTGGTTGCCACGAGTGACATTCACTGCACAAGCAGGCGGCGCTGCTCCGTGCTCCTCCGCAGTTGCTATGGCAGCAGACAAGTTGTTGAGCTGGGATGCAAGGCAGCAAATATACTGTACCCTCCGACAATGAGTGGGCTAGTGGATGATAAAGAATAAGGGAGAAGAAGGGGTGTGTGTGTGTGTTGCTTTTATTTTAATGCATAGTCCCTGAAAGCACACACAGATGTGGAGTTTTTCATGTTGGGTGTAAACGGAGACAGGAATGACGCTGAACTTTTTGAGGAGGTTGTTTGGTTCTGGCTGCTCAATGCTTCAGAATGATCAGGACCAGTCAGAGGAAATGTTGTGACCGCTTGATGAGCAACTGTCATGGTCTTACTCCCCTGCTGTTAGTCTTTATCCTAATTAGTCGCCCTCCTGGTTTTATTGGCCTGTTGGTGGACTAAAAGTCGGAGCAGTTTAGTCTCATCGGTCACTGGGAGCCGTAACTTTAGTTTGACAACAAAGGTTTTGGTTTTTTTTTGCCTTCTTCTGTGGTTTTTTTATGTACCTCCAGTCGTTTTTATTCCTCTCACCTATTTTTTTCCAGTTAGTCGACAAAGTCATGTTTGGTTTTAGTCCTCGGTCACGATTGGTTTGACAGCCGTTAACACAGGAAGCGACGCCGTGCTGGTGAGGAGGGTTTGTCCCGTAGTTTTATGAGTCGTGATTCTAAAGGTTACCTCCTGATTCACTCGGGAGTTTTAGGAATCAATACTTGGTGGAATCGCTGGTTTTCAGTCTCAGCTTTCATGTGTGTCGCCAGCAGTGTGTCTCTCCGCCGTTGGGCCACCACTGCTGGCACGACATCCAAACAGCCTGATGGCTCCTGACCAGCTTCCTCTTCATCCCATTCCAGAGGTTTCCTGAGGGGTTCATGTCTGGCCGGGACAGGGTCTTGATCCTCCACCCTCACTTTGGTTGACCCGCCTGCAGCTGAGCAGAGGGAAGTGCGTTTTCTTCCGGTTGAAGGCGGTCTGAAGGCTCCATCGTCGCTGACCCTCCACCAGATCTCATGGTTGGTACCAGACTCTGAGTCCTCCAGGCCTCTGCAGGCCGTTGGTAGCGCTGAGGACACCCTTACTGTGGCCCAAATGGCCGTTTGCAAACCTCGGCTTGATTTTTCTGTACTTTTCAGGGATGAAGCAACTTTTTTTTTGGAGCTCTGCACAAGTTCAGCCCCCTCGACTGTGTTCTGCACCGCTCTCTTGACCCGAGCAGCCGCTCTGTACGTGATGTCATCCTAGAGCTGTTGAGAGATATTTGAATGATTGGTGCAGAGTCATCTCAGTGTTTGCAGTTTGACCTTTGTGCTTTAGCGGCCGCTGTCCAGAGGAAATCGAGCTGACGCTCTCTGCAGTGAAGCCACAACTGGACCCTGCTTTTTGAAGTCCGTATGTTTTCTACCCCGGATGACATCATTCGTAGAGGTTAGCGATGGCTCCAGGAGTTGCGTCATACTTCTCCTTGGAGACCAGGTTCAGGTGAATGCCTACTAAGTGTTATGTAGCATGTAGCTGCTGTACATGCGGGGATGTTGTTTGTTTTATGAGACGTTTCTGCTACTTCGGGTCGAGATGCTGATGAGGTCCCCAGGAGCCGAACGAAAAAGAACACAAAAAGAAAAAAACCTTTGTGAATGTTTTTGCTTCTAAAACTCAAGACCAGACACAACAAATGGATTTGTGTTGTAGAATTACTCAGCAACGGGTCACAATCTGTCTTCAGTTCAGCTTAAAAAAAAAAAAAACCCAGCCAAATATTCCATTTGGAGAAATGTTCAATGGTCCGTGCATTTGATCTTGAGCAGGAACCTGACAGCCACACTTTCCACTTCTGTCTTCTTCTGTCTCATTCCTCTATTTTTGTACTGCTACTGATGAGCCAAACAGAGACTGGAGCCCAGGCAGACGTCAGTCTGTCGCTTATTTAGCAAAACCTGATCCTCTTGAGAAGAGTTCTTCGCGTCCATGTTGTTGACAAACCATTTCTGTTGACATGTTGCGGTCCTGCTGCTCGCGGTTTTTCTTCCTCTTTCAGCCGTTTTCTTTGTGGAGACGGTGTTTTTCTCAGAGGGAGTCGAGCTTCGTGTGCATTGTGGTGCATTTTAGAGAAAACGGCGGTTTTGCTGCTTCCGTGTTGTGTTTCACGTCCAGGGGCTTTGGCTGAGATTTGACAGGAAAACTACTGAATTAACAACATATAAAGTAACTAATTTATAACAAGATTAGAACAAAACAAAAAAAGATTTAGTAAAGCATGGTTTTTTTTTAGTTTATGTGAATGTGTTAAACCTCAGCAAACATGGCAGGAGAAGGAAGGTTGCAGGGTTTGTGGAGGATCCTTCTGACACCACGTCGCTGCCACGGGTCCTGCTTTTCCCTGCCAGTCAAGAAAGTCATACAACTTCATTAGTTGTGTACTCATAGGTTGTTAATTAAACTATGTGACGCTTTCATTCCATTTTTAGAAAAAAAATAAATAAGTGGATTCATTTTGAAGATTTGATAGTGAAACAGGGTTGAAATGAAAATGTGTTTAATGGAAGAGTTCATTTTTTTGGTCAGTGCGGGTATCAAAGATTTGCTGAGTGGACAGATTCAGAGTGATCGGGGTTGAGATGTCTTCTGATTGGTTTTAAGTACTGGACTTGAAATGACTCATCTGTGACTCATCGGTGAGTCTGACCTTAGTCAGTCGATTCATTTCCATTGAAGAAGTTTTTCTAATAAAAACTGATTGCATATCATTTTAAATAGTTTTTTTTTTTCTCAAATAGAAACCATGATAAAGTGAGTCATTACTGAGGAAAACTTGAGCTGATCGTTTTTGGAAAGTGAGCGCCGCTCCTTCTGCTACTTCTGATTCACAGTTTGAAACCTCGGAAACTGAGAGTCAAAAAAGTCCCGCAATCAATGAGAAATGATTGAATGTGCTAAATTCCACTGCTTGTAGGCGACGCAGATCTTTTCCATCTATAAAAATATCTGCTTCACGTATTTAAAGTGAAGTATTCAGAAAATGTATGTAGTCAATTCAGATGTTAATCTAATAGAACTTGTACAGAGGATTGTCTTTAGCGGTTGGTGTGGTTCTGCTCATTTATTTGACCTTGAAGTGGCGGAGCAACACACTCTTGAGTTTAGTGAACGGGAGTCCTGAGACTACTGCATTTATCATTGAAATACTGAGCTGTCAAGTCACACTCCATACCTGTCAAGATGGGCTCAAAGGTACAGCTCCGGCTCCTCTCCTCTGTTGCAGTGCATGATTCTTCATTGCATTGCATCGCGGGCCTATTCACCATTGTTTTCAGCCATATGTCAACATAATTCATTTCTGTACGTGACAGCTCCTTACGGTGAGACTCCGGCGCCACTATTTCACAAAACCAACTTTACATAACCACGAGGCTGTGCTTCCCGCTGTTTCCAGCTTTTCTTAAAATCACGGGGTAAATCATGTGAAAAGGCTGCAGGTCAGTTTCCACCAGGAGAAATAAATTAGAGGTAATTTGACATGTTGTCTCCACATGTACTGTACGTTGGGGTAAACAGCAAGGCAATATTTTTACACGCGATGTAAGCAGAGCAATGAGGAAGCACCCATGAATGCAGAGACGACTCTTTGTCATCATGCGTCTCATTGTGACATGTGAGGAGACCCACAGGTGCTGTAGAAAGTGACTGTGTTGTCATATTTCATTTAGGCATCCTTCAGCAAAGCTGTAATTGCCTAATTAGCTTGTTAATTAGCAGATTAGCATTTACTGATAGAGTGGCTCGCTCTGTTGTGATGAGAGTAATACAGATTAAGTGAGAAGTTAAGGGTGCATCATTTCACAATTTTGCTGTCCACAAAGGGGTCACAAATCATGACAGGCTTTGTGACGGCGGCGTGTTTAACACCCGAGGAGGAAACTCATCTTTTTCTGAGCTTCCTTGAATCAGACGTGGTGTTTACGATGGCGGTGAAAGGATGCTGGAGCCAGGCGGTGAAATACCTCCTGGTCTGAGTGTCGCCTTCATGATCCCCTGAGAGATAGGAGGAAATGAGCGAGCAGACAGTGCCAGAGACATTACTAACCCAATTACCAACAGTCTTTCATTTGGTTTGGATACTTCATTCTTATTTATATCCCGGTATTTGTCGCCGCGATGCAGGAGCTCCGTCTTCATTACCGCTGCATATGCGAGAGCTAAAAGATGCAGAATGACTGTCAGTCACATCCGAGAACATCCAGGGAAATAAAGAAGGTGTTGATGAGAGTTCCTATTCAGAACTTTGTAATGCCAGGTACGCAGTAAAACCTCTAATTCAGGAGTGTGATCAACAAAAGTACTTCAAGAATCAAATTAGTGGGATACCAAAGTGTATCATGACAATATATTCCTATAAATACTCGCTGTTGTAAGTATTTTTCATCTTGTCAGTGCTCGACCGCTATGATTATATTTGCTCTATTTTTTTGAAGTATTTGCTCTTTTACAGAGCAATATATATATATATATATATTTATATATATATATATATATATATATACACACACACACACACACACATATACATATATATGTACATATATATACACATATATACATATATATGTACATATATACACATATACATATATATACACACATATATGTGCATATGTATATAAATATACATATATGTGCATATGTATATAAATATACATATATATATATATTTGTTTTACATCATTTCACTGTTTATCCTGCTGTTTTATTTTCAGTCCTACAGTTCCTGGTATTTGAATTTGGAATGGGATTTGAAGTCTAATTGTGTAGCCGGCGTGTGTTTTAGTGTTTGATGATGGTCAAGATTAATGTTCTGGATCAATGTTTGTGTTTGCAGCGCTCTTAAGACTATAAGCTGTTGGGACTTGCAGCCAAAAGGTGTGTCATGGTATCTATTTTTATATTGTTACCTCAATAAAATACCATGAAATGTAATGATATAGTTTTCCATTTTTATTGTCCACCTGTATATCAAATGTAGTAGATTTTGCAGCGGATGGAGCCTGTCAGAGTTATACTGCATGTCTGAAAGTGCCGAGAGCTCACACACCTCCGCTGAAGTCAACTCGCCATCTCTGGCACTTTTGTGTTTAATATTTCGATGCTCTTTCGATTTTGCATGAACACGCAGACCAATGCTGCACTGTGGTGCCAGTCTCACTTCCTGTGCTGGAGGACACACACGAACCACGTGTTGTGTTGCTGTACGTTGCCTTTATTGTTCAAAGGATCAACTTAAATGAAATGAGACTGTGCTTTACTGTGCGGTCTATAACTAAATACAAATCTATGAATTTAAACTTAGATTTAATCATCTTGTAGTTCAAGTAAGTACATTATTAACAAAAAATTGGAACAGAAAATCAAGTAAAAGTCCAGGTGCATTAAGACAAATGCAAAAGAAGGCAATACACAGACGGTGATACACCAGTATTTCTTTAATCCCGCAAAGACTAAACAATCGAATTTGGAGGTAAATCAAATCGTTCTTGACATCAAGATAATTTCCTGAAACCAATAGGTGGCGCTATGACCTAAATTGAATCTGTAGATGTCTTCAGGCCTTATGTTCAGATCTTTTAAAGTCTGGAAAAGATCCTGGTTCCTGTTCTATGGTTGAATATCAATGTTGGCCTTGTGAACATGGAAGTAATAGAAAAAGATGTCATTTCCTGTCACCACCAGGTGGCACTACCACTACTCTGCCCCAAAATACAACAGATTCTTGCTAGGCCACTTCTACACGCCCCCTGTTTCATTGATCACATGTTTTGTGTGTAATTCTTCATGTGCAAAGTACCTTTTAGCTATTGAATATCAATGCATAAATATCAGAAATAAAAAATACTTGGGTAAAGCACTCATAACTTCAAATCGCAGTGAAGTACTGTGAGTAAATGTACTCCACTCTCAAGAGTACTTGAAAGGTTGATAGGCTAAGGAAATATTACATTTCTGTGTTGTTGGCTCCCCTTGTGGTTATTAAATAATTTCAAGTATTCACGTGGGAGTTAGACTATTAAACACTAAAGAGATGCACAATTAAGGAGTTGAGACATCTTCTACCTGTTTATGGCTTCGTAGTTTGGTAGTTTGACAGTCTCGGTCTGCTGGAAAAGTATGGCTGATGAACACCCAGAACAAGCGTTGGCCACTCCCTGAAATACAGCCAATCAATACCATAACTCTGCCCCACTCTGGACGCACCGGGCACTTCTGAATAACACGAGAGACAGCATATTACTTGAAGAAGAAGAAGGAAAAAAAATCAACCTCTTGATAAAGATTTAACCCCAAAAATATCATATCAGGAGAATGTGTTTCTTGAGGAAGTCAAGACAGATGTGAGGGATCAAGAGCAGGCAGTAATCAGGGAGGAAGGTGAGAGGTACACAGCTACACGGCTCGCCGCGATCAATCATACTATACTTGTCCTCCCTAGACTCTCGCTGTTACTGTCTCCACTGCATGCACTTCTCTCTTTGCTTAAAATTATTACACAGGCCATAAACCCAGAGAGGTGAGCGTCCTGTTAATGTGGGTACATGTAGTGGTTGCAGTAACCTTTAAGATTGGCCAGCGCTGGTGGCGTGGACACAGGCCATATATCCTGGTCAATACTAGACAGAGATTGACTTGCGCAGCCGTGTTCAGGCTTTACATTTGAATCGTCACCCAGGCTGAAAACCCAAATTGATTCTCATGCAGGATGGAATCTGACCTTGATTGCATTGCTTTTATTGTGAAATTCAGGTTTGCTCTGTAGACAGTTTCCTGCCTGTGACACGGATGCTTGGCCAATTACTAGAAAGTACAGTATATATCATAACATGGTTTGATAATGAGATATGATTTATTTAGCTTCGTTCTACTCTCACTGGGCACATTCCACATATTTATTCATAGATTTAATCTGAAGCCTATTTAAAAGTATTTTGAGTGAACATGAGATGGATCAGGGTTGTTTTATTTGTTGCCGACCTGATTAATTTGTTCCGTTGGTTCCCCGGTTTGGTTTGTACTTACTTGTTTGTCTGATTTGAAAATGTTCGACTGAGATGAGAGTCAGGATCACTGGTGGCGTTTAACTGAACTTTTATTTCTTCAGGTCTTCGGTAAAGCAGAGGACAGAGAAAAAGAGGGTAGGACAGAATAACTTCAACTTCTTCCTTCTCCTTTTTTAAACACGAAAGATTTGCCTTCATCCACTGGAAGTCTGATGCATGTATTTGCAGGTTGGTATTGGGTTTTTTTTTTTTTTTTTTATTGCCTTCATGGTCATATTTAATTTTGAAATCTTTACATTTCTGTGGATTATTTCTATATTTCAGATTATTTCAAGCTTACCCTAAAAGACGCTTGCATATAAAGAGAGAAGCTCAAGAAACGTCCAGCTCTCAGTCTTAAACGTGACTTGTTTTCTCCCCAACATGACTTTGCTGGCCTAATGAAGAAGAAATCTCTGAAGAGGTCACAGTGTTCCGTGTCTAAATCACTGTGGCCAGACTGCCCTCAGCTCAGCTTGAGTATTGACATTATGCCAGCTGTGACACCATAACTCAGCCCACTGCGATGGTCATTTGATAAATGGTATCATAAATTGTTGACAAAACAATTTGTGATGTATTATGTTACCGATGGGTTGTACTGCTTATCAAATCAAGTAATCTGGCAGGGCTTTCCATTCATCAGCATAATGCAAGCGCTCGCTGCAGATAGTGATGACTTTGTTGTTTTGTCGACATGCAGTTCAAATGTAGTGTTGCTGGAAGCAGGAAAAGCAGCAGGCGTCTGACTTTCATTATTTGTATGAGGTGCAGGGCTGCCACGGTTTCCTTTTTTCAAATGACGGAGAGAGAGAGTGCAGTAGATTATGCACTGGGAGTAAATGCTCCACATGTGTAATCATACATGTAGATTTTATATGTAACCTCTGATTTTACCCACAACAGCGTGTTTAGCTGTGCGCCTTGATTAGTAAGTGAAGTTCTGTTACTTTACTGCCTGTGGACACAGAGCTGGGAGCCTGTATCTCCATCCGTACCTCAGAAAGAGATTTTTTACCCTAATATCAAGAGTGGAAAAAAAATGCTGAATCTCTTTACTCAAGCAGCCGGAAACCTACTTTTATATGGCTAACGTATCATTCATCCAAGGTAGTTCCAGCCATAATGCATCCTGTTTTCACGTGAGTGAACCTCTAACACGTTGTTACACCAAAGGAGTCCACACAGTGCTCATTCAGCTCATTGCAGCCAGTGAGGTCTTCACACGAGATGGTATTGGTGTGTGTGGTTTGTGTGGTCTGCCTGTGCACGGGCGGTGTGTGTGTGTGTGTGTGTGTGTGTGTGTGTGTGTGTGTGTGTGTTTTGATGTATACCTACTACTTTGTTTTTTTTAAATCCATTGCAGGTTTCCGCATTTATAAGAAAGTTTCCAAACCCTGGTTAATTTAACTTTAACTTTTTAGATGTCCAAAAATGCTTGCTTTATTGCTCCCTTCTGCTCTAATCTTTTTAATCACTTGTAAAATATTTTGTCGTTTTCTACTTACTAGCCTTTTATCTCTCTATCCAATGTCTTATTTCCATAAAAGCTCTTAGCGGGACGAGCGTTGTAAATTAGCATTCGCTACAAACTCTACTCGCATTGGCTGGCTGCTTTCAACGTGTCCTTGTCTACAGTATCCATCCCTCTGGAATAAACCATAAATGATATAAGAATAAGAATAACATTAATACTTCCAGTTTGCCTTCTGCTAACTTGAATGCGGAAAAATAATTTGACTTCCAAGTTCAGCGTTCTCACATTTCCGAATGTTATTAGAAGTCCGATCTTGATCGGTGCTGCATCCAATCACCAAAGTAGTTTTGGCTAAATGTGATAGTGAAATTATATCAGCTCATAATATCAAATAGTTATTTCGTCATGAAAGTTAAACACAACCCAAATGATGTGAATGCAGGAAGTACTCCTTCTGTCCATCCTTTCCAGAGCCGGACAAGAGGAAAGATCGCCCTCCCTCCTCGGTGCTGCATTAGGGAGCTGAGACCCCAGAGACCAGCTGAACGATAGTTAGCTCAGCATAATGAATGGTAGTGGATGGGCAGGTTAGCATACCACTGTCAAAAGGCACCAAATACACTTTTCACTGAAACCTACAAGGTTTGCATGCTCCTTAAATCTATTGAAACTAAGACAATTTGCTTTCTAAACAAATATTCAGACGAAGTAGGAATTTTGTTAAAAACTTCAAAATGTGAAATGGACCTGCGTTAAAACACAGTCCAACCTTCTCCGAAGCCTCTGCACTCATGGACACTCATCATGGCACTTTGTCATTTTCACTCCATCCAAAGTTTTTGGCTTCTGTAACCATTTGCTTTCTTCAGTCTCGAAATTAGCTCCTCCAAAACCCACGTCTCCTTTCATGGTTTTCATTGGCTCGTCTGCAACCCCCTGACAGCCTTTTTGGCTGCAGAGCTGCAGATGAAAGTTTTGGTTATAATTGTTGGTAACCAGGGAGCCGGACGAGTCCACCGGCTCATGTTTCATTTGCTCTGGCAGATGTGACTCCGGTCTGGCGATGTCAGGGTTGCTGAATTATTAATTCAAAAATAGTTAAGTCGACTGCATAATGGAGTAAATGACTAAAGAGGAGTAAAATTACAGTTTAGAAAAACAAAGCACAAATACTCCTCAAAAAGTTCCATATTTGCCATTAGTTCCACATCACCCAAATGTCCTCTATTGTATTAAAGCAATGAATCACCCACGAAAGTGAATTTTGCTTTGTAAGCGCTCACAAATTGCTGTTTAGGGCTATAAAAAAACTACATTTTTTCCCCCCTGCATTTCTTCTATGTGACTCCAGAATGCAGAAAGAGCCAGCTACGTTTATTTAGTTTGAATCTAATAGCAACTGATGGCTAACAGTTGAAGAACTTCCCAAAGGAGACCCCTTAAAAACGCTCAAAAGCATCGTCTGGTATCATCCAAGTCTTATTTATTCAGCCCTGCGGTGAGTAATCCACAGACGCTTTGATTTGAGCGGAAAACAATAACACTTCTGATACAACGCTAAGGAATGTTCAGTTGACCAACCCATTCAAACTCCACATTCAGAGTTTGTAAAAGGACACTCTCAAACAGTATTGCTGTTGTTTGGCATCAGTTGCTCTTAGCATCAGGCTAAATGCACATCGCTGGCTCCTTCTGCATTCAAAGACATGATGCAGCGGGTGGAAAAATCTATTTGTGAGTACTTTAAAGGCAAAATATACTTTTTGGGTCTGGTATGACTTGAATGGAATAGTAGGCACGTGTAGTCCATGAGTGCCTCCGTGATTTTGATCTGGATTAAATCAAAGACATTTTTCTTTTTTTAACTCCAATCTCCTGTTGTCCATATCTATTAGCTTGAAATTTGCTTTTGTTGTAATAAATAGGTTTGTTTTTCTAAGTTGTTCTTGCTGTGACACCACACAGCAGACAATTTTTTTTTATAGACCAAAAACATGTCATTGATTTCTCCTCATGACGCCACACCATATAAAAACAAAATAATAATAATCCCATTGTACCTTCATGTCAACAGCGAGTTCATTAATGTTGCAGCAGTGACAGGCAGTGGTGTGAATGTGACCGTGCTCACCAGTATCTGTCTTCTTCATGTGTCCTGAGCTCAAAGAAAAGAAAAATGGGAAAAAAAGAAAAGAAAAGAAAGATCAGGTGTGTCTCAGCAGTCAGACTGGTGCGTGTAATCAGGAGCATTTTAATACATGCAAAAAGCAATTTCTTTATTTTTAGCCTCTATGAAGTCACAAGACAACACATTTTATTGTCAGCCTTCTTCAAACATCTCCAGGTGAGTGTGTCTGTCCGTGTCCCATTCGTCTTGTTAGCAAGGCATTCATGTGAAACATACAGTACAATATTTATGAAGTGGCACCATACAGTCTGCGCTACAGCCAATTTTCTGCTGAAATATTTGATCTTAAAAGCCGGTGCTCGATAACAGCTTCATGCTCTTGATCAAGAAACAATGTAGCGTCTTTTCATCATGGAAGTCGCCTGTCCATCGAGTCTGTGACAGGGTTTGCACGGCGGTGGGCGACCCCTGGGCTTCAAAGATACATTGAAGTTCTGCAAATAATCTGTCAACCACCGAGACCAATGACTATTTTAACATCTGTCCACCACATCTCAAATATCCTATTCATGCACACGCCGTTTCTTGTTGACATGATGGAAAATGTTTGTTGCCATCAAAGAATTTTGAAGCCCTCCAGCACAACGGCTGCTTATAACCACTGCTCCTTATCACTGTCTTAATGCAGTTTGCTGAGGAAAAAGGATGAGATGACCCACTGGTTTGTGACATTTAGTATCCGCTATCTCACCGACGAGGCAATGGGATTTATGAAATGGGTCATACACATGCACATGAGTCTTACTTAAGCCCCCCGTTAAAGCCACATGACCTTAAGAGACAGGGAAACATATCACTGGGAAATGCTAATGTGGTTCATTTGGTGCACATTAATTCTGTGTGTGAATATGACATATATTCCACTGCTGCAAAAATAAAAATGAAGAGTGAATCATTCTTTTCTGTATTTTAAACATGAAGAGAATCTGCTCTTTAGCAATTAGTAGTGGAGTGTAATTTGCTAACTGATGATATCATCCTGGTCGGAGTTATTCATCTCGTGATAATTAGGTGAAACTGCTGATTTGAGAGATTTTCATGATCTCAGCAGGAGCGTTATGGATGTGGACGTCAGCCTCTCAAGGGGCTGGTGTTCAAGTGGGATTTCAGTTTTTTGGGATCTGCGGCAGCACCAGAGTCGCCGTGTCTAGATGTCCCCACATTTCCTTCACAGATCTGCCTGTGTGGAGGTCACTGAGGGTTAATCAACTCTGGATCTTTTACTGCTGGATGTCTGTGCAGGCCTCAGCAATTAGGCTTTTCACACGTGAGCTAAAACAGTTTGAAACAAAGAGGTCGGCTTTCATCGTCTGACCTCGACGAAGAAAAGATACCAGAGTTCAGGCGTGTCATATTGCAGGGCTGAGAGCATGGCGTGCATGTGTTTTTCTCGTCAATATTTGCACATATGTGTGCTCAGCAGCCTTCATTCAGTCTAGTTGCTGCACTGAATGCAACAATGTCTATAAAATAGGTTTATATGGTGCATATTTTTTGTCCCCAGAAACATTTTGAGTGAAATGTTATTGCTTGCAGGGTTTTGTTAATTGGGAGCATTTTGAATAATTCTATTTTTCATTGCGGGCTCTCGTTCTGTGACGTGGATGCATCACCCAGGGGTTCCTATTGGACACTTATATTGTGCATATTCGCAGGCGGAGGAAGTGATGAGGGGAATGCAAGTTCCACTGTGATTACAGAACCTTCTTGCTTAAACATTTGTTTCCTTGTGGCCTGGAGGGCTCACGTTTGACGTCTGGGTCCGAGGCACAGACGCTCAGAACCTGAAGCAACAAAAGAAGTTCAGTAAAGGTAAGAAAACAATCATGGTTGAGATGAAATGCCGAAACGATAACAACGTTGTCGCAGATTACTTCAGTCATACCGATCAAGAATGTGATCTACTTGTTCCTTCCTCATCACACGCCTAAGCAGTCCTACTGATAAATAAAATAAAAATTCCAAAGACCTGTGTTGCAAATAAACACAAAGTGATTAGAAATCATTCAAATTAACACCCCAGTGTAAGAGCCAATGTTGTCTGTTGTTTTTACACATTAAAATATCTATGTGTATTCACACTGATGTTTACAAAATACCAGAAAACTCCTCGGAAGGTCCGATTGACGCACCGTGGCTCACGTGTAGCCGGTGGACAGGTAATAGAGAAAACCCCTCCCCCCACGAGACGGGTCACGGATGTGCCTGATGTCATTCCAGAGGCTCTGGGAAGCCGTACAGTGCTCCGTGAAGCTAAGCATTAAAATCCGCCAGCTAACGTGCCTCCACACGTATGCTGATTTCCTGCAGGTGGTCATCTTTACAATGTTCCCCGTCGTACAGTGACTGTGTTTATGAAGCACGTTAATCAAAGAGCTTTACAACACATTAACCTGTTCACACGCGCACTAATGGCGCATCAGGAGCAGTTCTGGGCTCAGTGTCTCGATCGTGTCTGGGCCACTCAAGTCAAATATTTACTAGTTTTGCAATTTATTTTGCAGGTATTTGATCATTAAGTGAAGTGGAGGTCACAAAGGTCAGGAGGAGACATCCTCTGGGCACCACGAACGACCGTCCCGCATTTATTGTAGCAGCTGAGGTATCTCAGACTGACAAATACGACTCAGAAGTCAGCATTGGACAGAGACAATTAACGCTTCTCTTGATAAGCTCAGCAGCGATATTTCGCAATAAAGGCCGAGTTCTGAACACATTAAACACGTTTTGTCTTGCATCTGTTAATATCTGTCAAATTCAACACACGTGCACTTCATACAGGTTTAAAAACAAAAAGTTAATTGCTGACCTTCTCCCACTGGTATCGTCTCACTCGGGTACATGTTGTTCGAATGAAATATCATTCCAGTGAGGTTACCGACGGCTGCCTATTGCAGGAAATATTGATTGATCGAGAAAGGAAGCATTGGAAGCTTGGGTGATACTCTGGCGCACAGAGAAACTGAATGTAGAGCTTCGGAGCAGCAGACGGAGGAAGGTTATCTGTGTAGGGAGAGATAGTACAAATAGTTCTGTTGATCAGGAACCATTTTGCCATTTCATTGCACTGTGACATATCTTTCATTAAGGTTTAAGCATTAGATTAAACCAGAACCAGTATCCAATAGTAATTAACTTGAGTATATCGGGAGGCCATTATTCACATTAAAGTAACCTTTTAATAGCTGAGCCTTTAACTCCACTGCAGGTAATGACTTTAAAGAGTGCTTATTAAAAGAGAAATGGTAATGAGCTTTAATAAAGCAGAACAACTTTGAAATAAAGAGCGCTTTTCAATAGAAAAGGATGGAGGGATTGGACCTGCGATTCCATTAACGAGACTAATGATTCTTTATCAGCCCTCTTATGTGTACATGGAGTTAACATTAACAGTGATTGAGGATGGGTTTCAATGAAAAGATGGGCCTTTTCATTGCCCTTTAAAGGATCAGATAAGAGAAAAAGAACTTTAGTCATTTAAATCATTGAGAATTGATAACACAAGTCGGACGACCTCAAACACAGCAAGCCGAGCAGAAATCTCCTTCAGCACTTATGGACTGTAACAATGCAGTACATCTGTAATTATAAAATGAATCTGGCTCATTATGTGTGAAAATGAAGCGAATGAAAGGAAGTGGATGAAGTGATGTGAGGGTCAGAAACTGGTGCAGTAAATGTGACTTTGCTGCTGCTGGTCTGTGCTGCTGCTGCTGCTTTAATGTGCTATAATGATGGACACTTCATTTTTGATTGAACTCACATAAATCTCATGTAGATATTTGAAAATACACGATGTATTAAATATATTTCAGTATGAGGTTTGGGTTTGATATAATTTGGGAGTCAAGTCTGAGTGAGAATCCAAAAGCGACCGAGGTAGCGAAGACAAAGAATTAAAGAAATGCAGGGACGAGGGAGGGAAATAATTAAATCAATCTCTGGCAAGCAGCTGGAGGAGGACTCCGGCTGACAGCAGCACCTGGGTGTGTGGCACAGGCTGCCTGGGGCTGCGCTGGCTGCCCCAGCCTCTGCACCCCCCCCCCCGTCCCCCCTCCCCCCCAGCACACCCCTCCAAAGCCCCCAAACGGCCTCCGGCCCCTGTGGGAGCTCTGGCTGGTACCCCCGCCTCTGCCTCCGCGGCCTAGACAGCGGCGGCGGCGTCACTCTGATGCTAACAGACTAATTAAAGGGATGATTTGTGAAACGTCGTCTTTTTATTCAATTAATCATGAACACAAAGGCTCGTCTAAAGCTATTTGGTTTGCTGTTATAGATTAATAAAGAAGCTACATAATGATCTTTTTTTTATTTAAATCATAAAACTGTTTGCAAATGTTCCAATATTTTCACGGCTCCTCAATCCGCACGTGTGTCAGCATCGCCGCAGCGATACAAACGAGTCCCTCTCACTGGCAGTGACAGCGACTTGCTCCGTGTTCGTACATCACTTTGCTTTTAAGCCAAACGTACACGTCGAAATGAATGACTGCGCAATTTTGAAAAAAAAAAAAAGCTTTTCGTCTTCCTTGTTCCTTCTCATCGCAACATGTTTTAATTACTCGTGAAAAATGGCTTCATTTGGAAGATGAATAACTGGAGCTGTGCGTGTCTGTTTGTGCTTGGCAGGACTAAAGACGGGTATTTTTCACAACATTTGCACATTAAAACAGAATTTCATTTCGCAAGTTACTTAAACAAGAATGTGACTGGGTTATTAATACAGTATCATATTAAGGATTATAATTCATATGAAACTGTAATATTTGCAGAACAAAAAAATTGAATTAATTCTGAAAATACCGTCATTGTGACCTCATCCGTTTCTTCTTTTGATGCAGCTGACTGGTAACTGGGAATTAGGTAACTTTAACTGAAAATAACAAACTGTTTACAGGGTCTTAGAGGCTCTCAGACGAACTCTCCAAAGAAACTTTGAGATAAAACATTTCAAAGGCTGTCCCAAGAGGCCATCATTTATAACTCGGGCCTGGTGAGGACAAAAACTTAAGTTTTAGAATCGTTCCCGGAAGCTCCTCCATGCTCTCCACCTGCAGGAGCAGCCCCCGGCTCTTCGCCTCTGAACGTCTTCTTCATGTGATTTCAAACAGGAAAAATGTTCAGCAGGATGTTTTGAGCGTCTCTAATTTCATCTTGATTTTCCTTATCAACAGAGCTACTTCACTGTGCGCAGAGGAAATTACACATATCGCTGATAAATATTTATTCGGAGATTGTGGTGAGCAATGGGTGTGAACTCAGGTGTAATTTGGTTTGAGTCGATCAAGATTAATTTTGTCAGGGACATGATGAATGCAATCCAGGGAGACGCTCCGATGCATCAGTGTCATTCCAGATGAGATTTTTCATTGGAGCTGAGAGTTTCTAAGATTAAGTGCAGTATTAGTCAATGTTTTTGGGTACGACTTCACACTAATTTAGTGAAGAGCAACAACCTGCGGAGGAAGCTCCATTAGCAATGACAATGAACTACAGCTCTGGTGGGGAAATCTGATTAACGCCGTGCGCTGGAATTCTGAACTTGTTGGGTGGCTGGTTGAGCAATAATTCCACATTTGCAGGAATACCAGCTCATAAAATTGCTTTTGTCCTTGCCAAAATATCTCTTTACTGGAGTATTGTCATATTTCACAAGGCCCCCGGGAGGCGACGCTGGTTAGTGTCGATGCAGAATATATAGATGTCAAGAGAACACAAGCCTGAATCACATTTCTGTAAATACATGTGAGAGGAGAGGTGCGAGGTGCTCCAAGCAAGACGGCGGGATGGGCTGTAAAAGCCTGAAAATAAGATGAGTATGTTTTCTTGACTCATCAGGGCGTTGAATACTTACAGCATGAGCTCTCCCTCTTAGCCTTATTCACCGTGTAGCGTTGACCTTTTGCTATGAAATATCTCTTCATTATTCCCGTTTTCAGGGGAAGTTTCTCTATTGAGATCAGATGTTCTGAATATATAACGCTGACAAGCGGCTGTCAGCATTGATTTCCATTTCTCCCAGAAATACGGCGTTGAAATCCTCTCCAGGCAGATAAGTATCTTTACACATGACTGCCAGATTTGATTGCCTTCTCTAAAGGAAGCTGTATGGAGTCACTCTCAAACGTGCCACTACGTCGTATTCCTCTCCTGTTGTGGCCCCCACCCAGCCTACATCCAAATAAGAATATTTCTTCCACGCTTGGCTGTTCCCTCGGCAACGGCTGTGGTGGTGGTGGTGGGGGGGGGGGGGGAGGGTCTTGTTACTGTAACAGGACCATGTGACCCCACCCTAAAAAAGGTGGGATTTGTACCTCCTGTGCGGGGAAGGATGTCTCTTTAATCCAAACGTACGAGGAGAGCTGTTTCCTAGTCGTATCCAAGTGTGTATTAATACACATGAACAGAAGTTTTCTCTCTCATGTTTCCATCACAGCAAAGGATAGAAGTAAACGAGCTGGATCGATTTATTGGACAATATCACAGACGTGTGATTGATACGTGCCAATGTGATTGCAATGTGTTCTTCCACCTCCTTCTGGACTGTAAAATATCCTCCAGCTGTTTTTAATGAGCGGACCAATAAACACATACGTCATCAGATGTATCGATGACGGAATCATCCCTGACATCAGTATCGGCTCCAGCAGTCCTCCATCAGTCAGGTGCTGGAAATAAACAGTTCTTTTTTTTTTTTTTTTCTTTGAAGACTAATTAAAGTAACTCAATTTCATCATCTTTCATCTTGGATCCTTTTTGTATAATGATTATTACATGAAATGAAATATTTGCATGATGACATTTGCCACAAATGACTCAGACATTCTAGCAACGTCATAGTTCAGAGTGAAATTGACGATGTCGACGTCCCTCTTTAATTAGAGTGTGTGTCGAACCTCCAAAACTATAACAAATAGTAGAATTTATTGATTTTTTTTTTTTATTGATTCATGTATTATTTTTCCGGAAATTTAGTAGCCAAACCATCACAAACCCAGGATATTTTTTCAGCTCCGTGCGAGGTAAATCATCACACGCTGGTAACGACAACGCTGACGTGCTCGCTGCAGCGCGGATGGAGAGACTATCAAAGATATTCCACACATGGGACGGTGGATGGGACTGAAGTGTAAAATTCCGTTTGTTGCCATCTTATAGCTACACATTAACTTTATTCATACGTCATAAAACCTGAGAACTTGAGCTGTGGCCCACACTAAGAGGACGCTGTCTGTTTTATAGTGTGAGAGCAGTGATGAGTGGGGTGTGTTGTGATGAGGAGCACTAGCTTTGATGGCTGCTGCTCCACATAGCGCATTAATAAATTTGGGGCTATTGGGGTCTGACATTGTCTGCGCTCAGTATAATTAAGCGGCGCGTTAGGAAAAAGGGTCCTGGAATAATACATGAGTGTATAAATGCAGCCTGGAGCTGATGTTCTAGTGATTATTACAATGCAGATAAAGCATTTCTCACAACTGCCTGTGTGTACTGAAGCCTCCGAAAACATCTGGAGCTTTTAATTGAAAAATGGCGCGGTGTTTCGCCGTGCTGCTTTGTGCTAAGTGAAGTCAACAATTAAGATGAAAATGTAATTGATAAGAATTGCATTGCTTCATTATTTGGTGTTCTAGTCAAGAAAATTGATTTATCAATTATTTACGGGTCACAGAGCAGAGGCCGACCGCACCATCATCGGAAAACACACACGTGCATAAAATCAGTCCTAACATGCGTATTATCATCTAGATAATTACTTTTCTGAGATGATTGGGGTGCACAAGAGACTTTACTCACAACGCCATCCGATTACAGGCGACAGCAAAGGTGTAACAGTGAGCCAAAGGTGCTGACAGCACAAATTGTTTGGTTCACATGTGAAACTGAATCAGTCGCATGTGGATATGAGAGTTTATTTCAAAGTCCGTACTTATACTCGCATGTCCTTGTCAATACACAAATCCCATGGATTGACGTAATTGATTCATTATCATTTCTGTCGGGTTTATTTTAAGTATATTGAATTGTGCTTTGCATTTTTTTTTTTTTTTTTTTTTTAAAGAAGCTGGAATCCACTTTCAAATTTCCACTAATTTTGCAATATGTTGGAGCTGGAGAGCAGCTTGAATGAATACCACCGTGATTTATCTTGTGCAGTAATGGATGAAGAAGCTGTGTGTGTGTGTGTGTGTGTGTGTGTGTGTGTGTGTGTGTGTGTGTGTGTGTGTGTGTGTGTGTGTGTGTGTGTGTGTGTGTGTGTGTGTGTGTGTGTGTGCGTGCGCGCGCATCTATGCTTCATCCTAACGTGGACACACAATTTCAAATATGTTTCTGTGAGTTTGAACACTTTTTGGCCTGATGCAGCCACTCTGGTTTGAGTCAGGTTTGCAACCATCAACATTTCTAACATTTGGGACTTTGATCTCTCACTTGTGTGCGCAGTGAACAAAAATAATATAAGAAAGCCACATTATAGAGGAGACTAGCATGGCGTTGAACTTCTATAAATAACCGGAGGGCTTGTGATTTGGTTGCAACGTCAAAAAGAATATGAATACATGATGTCGTGGAGAGGCCACACCTGCCTGCGTTTCATTTGAACTCGCTATCTGTCTTCTCCGAATGCTGATGCCAGGGAAAAGAGTGCGTCCTGTCTTTGTAATGCTCTGCAAACATTCCTTCATCCTCCCTGTCTGAAGTCTCTAGATTAGTGGGTCTGGGGCTGAGGCTGTTCATCTGCCAATATGGCACCAGCCTGAGTGATAGGCATGTGGCGATGTCACTAATGATCAGACCATAATGATCCGCTGACAGGGGAGGAGAGCAATAGATTGTCACTGAGGGTTGAGTTAAAGAGGGGTCCTAATGATCCGCGTGCAAACACTGCCGGAGCACCTCCTATATCACTCCATCTCCCTACTATACCTCTCATCAGGTTCCTCTCCAATGGAGGGAGCTGCTGTGTTGTGTCTCAATGCCATCTCGCAACGCACAGTAAACATCTGTCACCTCCCAATCTATATTTCATGTTATTACCTCTTAGGCCTTGGGCTGCGTGCTGTAAGCCTCGGGGTACTTGATTTCCGTCAGCAGGAGCTTTCAGTGGAGGAAGGATCAAGTCGTAATCATGGTGCTGCATGCCAGTGTTTTAGCAACGGGTGTCCTATATACCAACATCCCAAGTGGTTCCAGTTCTGTAGCACTCAGCAAAATGAAGAATATCTTATGACCTCTATTTTTATCAGTCGCTCTATTACCCCCGTCGCTCGTGCAGTTCTTAACCTGCCATGAGGACAAATCTGAGATGCATCCAGAGGCATAAAAGTTGACCAGGAAACAACATTAGAACCTCACGGTATGTAAGTTTAAGGGGGAAAATGAAAGTCTGTTTCACTAGATCACAACGCATTCTTAGTTTTTGCTATCTAACATCTTTAAAATATGTTTTCTTGTCCCTCCCATAGCTCTGTACGTGCATTCATCACACTCCCACAGACGTCAGGCGGATTAAAGAACCTCACATGATCACAACACCAGAGAACACTTTAACCCCATCAGTGTATTTAATTATGGTTGGACTTGATTCAGCACTCATCCTTTCAATATTATTTTATCCCATTTAAGGGAAAAAAATGAGGGGAGGGGGAGGGAGGAGGCAAGTGCTCTCCTAATTTAAGAGACTGTTAATGAGTGGCTGCTATCATGGCTCAGCTATCCATCATCCAGTAATGGAGGGAGGGGTCCCTTCTCCAATCTGCTTCATTAAAAACTTTTCTATTAAATCTAAATATGATGCCACGTTTCGCTGGAATTTCGAGAGTTTTGTGAATGTCACAGTGTTGAAATCTGTGACGGCTTTAACTGCGTGGCTTTTATGTGGACATCAACGGATCAGAGTCACAAATGCACCACCGGGATCGGTTGAGACTGAAGGGACGTCACTCAGAGCTGCTGTGTGTGAGAGTGGACTCACAGAACCAAGTTAGTTTTGAGATGTGTTTAAACGGACGAACGGAACAGGCCTTACAGGGAGTTTATGTTGCTATGGTAACAAGGAGCTCTGTGGCCTCATCTCATAGGTGATAGTACACACATACACACTCGTATATATATATGTGTGTGTGTGTGTGTGTGTGTATAGATAGATGGATGGATAGATGATAGATTTGGTCGTCAAAGGTCGATGTCTCCTACACATTGTGGCCGTACACATCTGTAATGTAATATTTCTAGTTTCTTCATTAACTAACTTTAACATATGAAGCCTGCCTTCTGCCTCCCTGTCCTGTATAGAATTATTGTTTAGTTCTGTTGTTGTTTTTAATGAGGATTCATCACGTTTGGACCATTTTCATTTTTAGGAAACAGACTCCAAACTACTTCGACACCATGTGAGGTCTGTGTTTGTGTCCATCAGTCGACACGCAGAAACCCTCCACTAACATTTACTTTAAAGCCCATCACTTCTCCCCTAAAAGACTTGACAACCCAGTCCTGAAAGCCAGCACCGGCCATGTAAAATAACTATAATCGTCTTTGTCATGGATACTACTCCATAATTTGCTACATCATATTTCCATAGTTCCATTTCTACCTATTTCCATCAAATGGGTTTGCTGGCTAGAAAAATGGGCCTGGCGTTCTATCTCCAAACCAGATGTGTGCAGTTGCTGTGTCAATCCAATACCCCCAAACTCCTCTTGGATGATATGGAAAAGTGCAGGAGGGCAAATGGTGAAGTCAGAGACCCCCCCGCCCCCTTTCTTGTCATAAATCATGCTTGGCAGCACAGAATAAGCTACTTCTAGGGACATCGCTACTGGCACTTTATCCATTGCCATTCATCACCTCCGAGGAACTACAAAAAGCTGAAAACATTTTCACCACTAGCTACCATGTAACCTCTGGACCAACACCATTAGCAAAAGTGCATTCCTCTCCCGAAGACAGCGGCGTGTTCGCCACCTGTACAATCTTTCCAGTTTACTGCCACCGTGGCCTTTTTGGAGAATATCACCGAGTTAATTGCTCTTCATTTACTCACAAGAGAAATGAGGAATTTGAAAAAGGAAAAAAAAAAATGCTCCCATATGAAAAGATTTGCAGAATTAAATCTTTTCACAAGTGTCACAGGCGAAGTTGATTTTTGGATTTTTTTATGGATTTTTTTTTTTTTTTTTTACTTCATGAATGGATCATTGCAGCATTTTAAGTGCTGATATGTCCTTTAAAAAAAAAAAAGAAAGAAAGAAAAAAGTAATTGCAATGCATCTCTTGTATTTCTGTTTCAGGCAGGTGGCTGCAGTTTTCTTTAATTTCTCCTTTTTTTATGGCGACCTTTTTCTTAAAAGTCAGACTCCAAATTCAGGAGGCGTTTTATGAACTTCCAGGTGTGATTTTTGCTCTGGTATGCAAAATGCTCTACAGAATATAGCAGAATGTGGGAATCAATGACGTGTCCGCCTCCTCTACATGAACTAACCTTTAGCCCGCACCTTAAAATGACTGCTGTTTTTCATTTCCCTTGAAGGGATCTGACGGGCATGGCAGTAATGGCGCTGATGAATGCCAGAATAAACAGACGGCGGGAGACAAGACAAAGAAGAAGATGAATGTGTCTGAAGGTAGGACTCTTGGCTTCTGAATTCTGCAAAAACCTGGATCTCATTTTGGAGAGTCATCTGTTTGAATGTTTGTCCAGACAAAGTTGATGTGTGCTTTACATCCTGGTGTGTAACAAGTTAGCCAGAATTAGCCGGGACTTGTTTGTCTTTCTATGATTGTGTGTTTTGATCTTCATCTTTGGTTCTCCTGCAGTTTGACGACAACTTTTTCTGATTGACATGATGAAGGGGAATACTTCTGCTCATCATGTTTGTTGATTCATCCAAATCAGAACATGTATTTATATCTATTTATTATTTTGTAATTTTATCAAAGTGGTTTGATGAGCTGCATCCCATCTACAGGCTAGTAGAGGGGCAGCGTCCAGTTTGTCGGGTGTCCTCAGTCGTCTGATGATGCTCAGGATCCACAACTTGTCACAGCTACTTTTGCCTCTCTTGCCAAAAAAATATGTTTTGGAGTTTGTCTTTAATATGAACTTCACCATCTTTCACGTGTTGTGAGAGGACCGAGTTCACTGCTGAGTTCAGTTGACTTGTGAGCGTTTTGGTTTCACTACAAACCCAAAATCAGTTCCATTCAGTCCAAGGAGGATAATTCTAGAGTCTGCTACGGTTTCATGCTGCTGATCCCCCCGAAATATGACAAACCACAGACACCAGCTTACACTAAACAGCACACAGCAAAAACAAGTTAACTGTGAGTTACAGTTGATGGCAGAGTAATCAGTTTAATGCTATCAAGCAGTGGCACTCAAAGATGATACAAAATGACTCCCTAATAATGTATCATTAGTTTTGGCGTCTCTGTCACCAGAGCCAACATTGACATCATACAGCTCTGCAAACCACACATTTCTACGATCTCAAGGTTTCTAAAACTAAAAGATGCTTCACATCAACCTCTCTGACAAGAATAATAATGCGATGATGTTTAGGAGCTAATGTGGGGGAGGGCTCCAACAAACACTGGGAAAGCTTGGCCCCCTGTCAGTTTATGTTAACCTATTGTGTTCTATACGCTATAAATATTAAATTCTATAACTGCAGAATCCTAATGTAGCCTATATAATTAGTCCCTGCAGATACAACAGCTGAAATGGCTTCCCTCCAGAGGGTGGCTGCTGTCTCCCTCGGGAGGGAAGGTGAGAAGCTCAGTCATCCGTGAGGAGCCCCTGCACCTTGGGCTCCAAAGGAGCCACTTGAGGTGGTTCAGGCATCTAGTCAGGATGCCAGGTAGGGGGGCTCCCTAGAGAGGTGCTCCAGGCAGGTCCAGCTATAGGGACACACAAGCCTGGGATCACCCAGTCAGACAGTTTACGTGACCATGCAAAGGGTTGGGGATCCTTGGGGATGGATGGATGGATGGATGGATGGATGGATGGATGATTGGATGGATGATTGGATGGATGGATGGACGGATATTGTACTGATTGTTTTAGTTGATTTTGCTTTTTTTAAATTTTGCTGTTCAGTTGCAATTAGCTGGACAAACACACCCACATCCTCCTCCAACACCTGGAAAGGAGGCGTTGTGTTGCACTGGTTGTCATTTCCGCCGGCAGGATGTCAGTGTGTTTTCTTCAGCTCCCTCCCTCTGGTCTGTTTTATTGAGAGGATATAAACACTTTGAGAGCTTATCTGGATTATATCATAAAGCAGCTTGTATAAATCAGCCCTGCAGAGGCAGCCAGCAAATCTACATCCATCACCGTAGGCCTTGTAAATAAATATCGATAAAGATTATCTCACATGGAGCTTTTGAGAGTGAATTTTGTCTGCGGGTCCTCGGTAGAGTGGGCCAACGCTGGGGTGAATACATTCGCGAAGTGTTGCACTGTTTAACCTGCAAATAAGAAGTTTTCATTTTATCACTGAAGGTGTTCTTCGAATCGTCCTTGAGGTGTCCCCCCATTCACCTGTAGCACACACAACCAAAAACCTGTGATTCATCCCAGCTACTTGACCTTATTGGAGACCTCCACTTTCATTTGCATTAAAAATGTGAAATACAGATGGATTTACTATGACAAACGTTGCTGGATTGGTTTCTGCGGAGCAATATGAAAATTTACAGTTGACATTAATATTAATGCATCATTATCAGCTGTCTAGTTTCATAAATAAGTACAGCAGTGTCAGGTCTGGTATAGATCACCGGGATAGGGCACACTTTGCAAAACCACACTTTAAAGAGCTTTGTGAATTTAATTGGGAAAATTGCAAATCAGGTAGTCAGTCGTATAACTCATTGTCACATTTAATCAATAAACTTTGTAAATCAACTCATTTAATTTATAAATGATCTTATATAGATCAGGCAACCAATTAAGCAATTAGCATACATTTAGCAATTAATTAATTTAACCATTAATCACAGCATTAGGGTTCAAAATTTAAGCCAGCAAGTTTGGGTGCAGACGCACAGACTGGCTGTGGAGCAGTACATCAAGCCTGGGGAGTGAAGATTGTGACACAGCGAGATTCATGTGCTAAAAATCAATGCAATTAGGAAAGAGGCTGGAAGCTGGCCTGGGGTCCAGCGTGGTCTTTAGGAAATATTTACACATACGCTCACACACAGATGCACAGTTTTTTGGTTTTGGAGCGGTATGTCGGGGTGTACGGTAATTAGCAGTTGGCTGTAACACTGCGTGTTCAGTAAGTAAAACTGAAGCCCTCGTGTTTAAAGGTGCAGTATGTGGTGTTTTTAAAACATCAATATGTCATTGTCAAATTAATCGTGACACCGAGTATAATCAAGTATAATTACCACAAACAAATGAGACAAGGTTCCAGATGATTGCTTGCCCCCGTCTCACGCCACCTTTATTGATGTTAGCGTTCATCAAAATTAAGACCACATTTCCCACAAACCCTTTTGTTTCTGCTCTCGTTTACATGCTGTCACCAGCTTTCACTCAGCTCACTCTCTGTCATCAACAAGAAGACTTGCTCCATTGTCTGTTTGAACTGGAAAGATAATCATTTCCTTTTCTTTCGTAACATCAAGGCAAAACGACACACGGTGATCAAACATTTAGCACATTTAAGTCATGAAACTGACCTTGTTTGTGATGAGAGTTGATTCATGCAAGAGGTAAAAAATATAGGCAGGACAACACAGAAACATATTGTCACCTGGTGAATGCCCGCGTCCGACATTTACAGTCACTTTATGATTTCCAATTACCCTCAATTAATGTCAAAAGTTTTGAGGAACAGGTGAGTAAAATCCGAAAAGTCAAATTGCATGTTGTAACATTGTTGGTCAGGTGACTCTGCCAAATCTCAGGTGATCCATTTTTTTGTGTCCTCACTGACAGAAACCGTCGTGTACCAGTAACAACGTAAGCATTTCAGACTCGACGGCTCATTAGCGCCACCTGATGTGATGAGGCTGGTGGTCACAGTCTGGTTAGGATTTAGTTAACCAGACTTTAACCACCAGCCTTGTCGACAGGAACTGATGTATTTCTGTTTACCAATAATGCATCAATTAGATGAAATGTCTCACCACTCCAGTGAAGCATAAATTACAGGACGTGATGATGTCATAGGTAGAACAGACTCTGAACAACCTGTTCCAGCTTTCCTGAGGTCTCTTTATTCCCTCACAAACACTTGTCCTGTTCTGCTCTTTGACTCATCTAATAAGTAAACAAACAAACAAACATCGAGAAAGCAGAAGTGCTAATGTCAGCATGCAGGCTAGATAGCTAATTAGCTGCTTAGCTGCTGCACATTAAACAGCATGTAATTATACCTGCAAATGTCACTGACCATTAGCTGCAGGTGTGGTCATTGCTCTTCTCGCTAACACAGAATATTTGGTGTCTAGACCATGTAAAACCAGCAGTGTAGCAGCATGCTAGCCACTGTCAATGAAACAAGCCATTAACAGAGAGCGCGTGTGATGTGATGTCTCTCTAAAATAACAAACTATTACCAAAATCACTAAAAACATTGGCATTATTTTTGACTGCAAATGTGGATTATTAATTGGGGTCCGCTACAATAGCATTAGCATTTGCAAAACAGAGCACATTAAAGGCAGAGTTCTTAAGTTTTATTTGTCATATATTTCGTACAGAGCAGCGAAGTACTTTTCTAATTCATTAATCTGCTTAACTCATTCATAATGAGTTTTGCAGACATTTCTGTAGCCAGGCTATCAGTGGCCTCAGCTCCCCGGTGAAGGAAAATGGAAGTGAGGTTGAGATGTTGTGGAGAGCCTGAAAACATCAGAAGCAGGCAGGGTTGAAGAGATGTCCAGGTCTCGGGATGCTGATTGTCTCATCTGTCTTGGCTAAGTCAGCAGGATGTGACAGCCGCCTTCTCCCTGTTAGCCGCTGACCACTGGGCTTGGCATCTTCTCCACTCACCTGCCCTATCAACACCTCCACCATATCTCTGTCCTCGCCTCACCCTCACATCACAATCTTTGTGGCGAGAATGAGGATCAACGTCTCTGCGTCTAAAGGGAGGACGGGGTCGCAGGTAGTGCTTTCGGTATGCTGTTGTTTTTTTTAATAAACGTCCCGTCTGACAAACCCTCTCTTGAAATGTAAGTGGCTGTTATTACTTACTTCACTCATGAACGTTGTGCATGTGTATGCATCGTGCAGCTGCCCACTCCACTCTCACCAGCCACACACCTCTCCGTCTTTGTTCTGCAGCTGTAGTGTTAATTGACAGATTTGTACCAAATATGTAGAAGGCGGAGCTTCATCTTCATTCTGACTGAGCTGTAAATCCTGGTTGTCACGGTGATTGTCTTTCAGGTTTCTCAGTTCAGTTGTGTCTCCATGCCTGTCACTCCTTCAGCAACTGTACATCATATACATGCCTGTTCTTTTTTTTTTCTCCATCGCCGGATGTCAAAATAATATTATGGTGTGTCATGTATGATTACGGCTCACCATGAAATATCATTTTTGGGTATGGTTTACCTTGTGAGACAGCCACACGTGTCGACTAATATTACAATATGTTTGACTTTATCAGCATGTGGTCAATCACGTTTGACAAAGCACTCACTGGTGTTCGCCGTATATTTCCTATTTTACAAGTTCCATTTATATCTGGTGTACTGCACGAAGGCTGTATCATCCATCCATCCATTTACAGGGTTCAGTATTTTGCTCAAGGACACAGGGGATCGAACCATCGACCCTTCGGTTGCGAGACGGCCACTCAACCTGCGAGCCATGCCGCCCCCAGGTTGTATCATAGTTTTAGCTGAATATTATTTCGAAACTTGCCTTGAGAACCAACCACTCAGGCTTCTTATTTTATCTCTTTTTTTCTCTTTGTTTCTATATTACATTACAGCTCCTTTCTACTGGCTGCTCACCGCGGTCCTGATCCAAGACTTGAAGCGGCAACAAAAGCCGTCTCGTCAGGGATAACAGATGAGCGCAGATGAACAGTGTCAGGTAAAGTGCTGTGAAAGACATTTAATGTGTTTTATATCAGTGTGTCTGAATTGTCCAGGAACACTTGAATCACTCAGTGTCAACCAAATACGCCGTAATGAGACTCGCCTCCTCTCATCTGAAGACACATGTCTCTCTGCTGTCACTCAGGCTAACAGAGGGAAAAGGGCTCCCGAGCCTTTTGAAGCACCTGGGCTGTATATGATGGTACTGTGCTTAGCATCGGGAATTGCTCATGCGGGATTATTTCATTACACGTCTCCTGGAGAGAGGGCAGGGGTCACACTTTGGAGCTCATTCAAACATCTGGAGTTAAGAAACATAAATTATTAAACGAGGCAGCAATCTGGAGAGAGACACCTAACGGTTTTTCATGATGAAGGTTTGCAAGGGCTGAGAACACTACACTTCTTGTCAATATTTTTTTACTTATTATGTCCTCAGAGCTTGAGCTGTTTTGAGTAGTAGATTATTTTTCGGGCTATGAAGCCTCCCAGCAGTCTCTGAGTCTGTGGTTTAGCTACATTTCTTCCACTGCTGTGACACAACCCGTCTGACAGGAGAAGGTCTGCTCAGGCTCTTTCTTTCCAGAGAGATGTCTCTTGGCTAAAGTGTCTGTTTGGAAAACTCCTCCATTGTTGCTAACACAAACCATCGGTAGGCAGGGTCCACCGTTGTCACAATTGCATCGCTGATTTTTCTTGATCTTACTGAGGTTGCAGCGGGGCTGAGGAGCTGATGGGAGGGGCAGCATCCTTGCATCCTTTTGTTTTTCGAAAAGAGAAAGAAAAAAGCAGCTCGAGTGGAGGGAGTGAGCTCTAATTATCCCCACCTGTGCCCGGCTACAAGGGGAGGGTCGAGATGAAGCCATTAGCTGTCTCTTCACTGGCACTACCAAGAGTTTGTATACATCTGTGTCTTATTTTCTTTTCTGGCACAATCAGTCCAGCAAGCTAAGCAGGCATGACCGGATTTGGCAAGTTCCAAGGACTTTGGCAAAGTTAGACAAGGAGGAAGCGGTGAGATGTCGAGTGGGGGGATGAGCTGGCATGAACTCTGTTTGCTTTCTCCTCGGCCTGCTACTTGAGCCGGGTGTGTTGCCTGGAGAGTGTGCTAGCCCAGTCAGAACGATGCACCAAATGCTAAAAGGAATAACTTTTTGTTCTTTTTATGAGATGTGCTTATTTGCCATCCCCACTAGAGCCAGACTAGAAGGTAGATACTCTCCTCTCCTCTGTATCTGCCTGAGGGAGTGTAAGAGGCCGGCTGACTGCTAGTTAGCTTAGCACAGTGAATAGGAGTGGACGAGCAGGTTAGCATACCACTGTCCAAAGATACACAAACAGATCTCCTTCCCTGACGCCATTATAACACTGAAACAAAAGTGACACGGGCGACGTTGCAGGATGAGGAGGATCATGAACGGTTTGAACCAGAATCCAAAAAAGGAGGAACTGCGGATTTTGGAAGCCAAGCAGGTAAGACAGAGGTATGCTAACTTCCCCCTCCACTACCATTCATTGTTTTGTGCTAAGCTAACAAGAAGTCAGCCAGTCTCTGAGCACACACAGAGAAGAGAAGGCTTTCTATCTTCTTCTCTGGTTCTGGGGAGGAAAGCAAATTTGTGTATTTCCAATAAACATGGCATGTTCCTTGAAGGAGACAGCAAGGGAGGAATTTACATGTAATTAAACATGTTTAATGCTGCTTGTATACCTCACAGGTAGCAGGATCAGTCCAGTTTGCAGGATATCTCAGTGCCGTGTGGGTGCTGTTCAAGATTATTCTGATACTTAAGCTCGTCTTCTATTTGATGCTGAGTGTTTGATAGAAAAAGGGTCATTGTGATTTCACTATTGTCAGTTTTGATTAGCTGAGTCAAGCCTTAGTCTGCTCCTGCAAGTGTGCATGTTGTCAAAGCTATTTACAAGCAATGACCAGATATGAAGCCCAGACTATTGCGGTCATGTAAACAGCCACATCTGTTTGAACCCACCTGCTCCCCAGTGCTCACCAGCCTTGTAAATAATGAAATAAGTCCAGCGTATTACTACCGCATAAAAAACACAACAACATTGCAGCAGCAGCACGGATGTTGCCTTAAATGACATCGGAATTAATCATTATGAAACAAAACAGTCCAAGGAATTAAAAACAAATCTGTATCCTCTCAATGTTGCCACTTCCTTGTTTTCCTCAGGTGTACATTCATTCGTACACTCACTCATTCAGTCATTTCCTCCCTTTAATATATATATATATATATATATATATATATATATATACTTGTGTGTTTGTTTTCATTGGAGTCCCTTGAACCTTGCCACCCTGTGTGTGACACCCGGGCTGCAAGGGAAGACGGAGAGGCAGGCCGGTTCAGAATGATCACTATCATTAACATTCATGGGGGGTTCACTTATCATCCCTGACTGGAGGGACATGGCAGCCATTATGAGACGTCCGCAGGTGGAGCACCATGATACATATTGCATCTTGCCACAATGGATTTATGTATTCAGTAACAAAAGAAAAGTCTAATGAAAAAATACAGAAGGCAATCTTTTATTCCTCGCTCGACTTCAAGTGAGGCCACTGTGTCCTGCAATGAAGAGGGGCGCCGGGAATTCCAGGGCTGACCTGTCACTCAGGCTGTGCGTGAAGGAGCTGCAGTGTCTCCAAGTTATTTATTATTGGCACAAAAAAAAAAAAAAAAATTGGTGCCCTTAACCTTTAGTCTGACCCTTCGCAGTAGGAACGTGGACAAATCAAAGTGGTAAAGGATGCGTTTGGCTAAATGTTACAGTTTTTTTCCCTCAATAAAAAGAAAAAAGATCCTATTATCAAGCGTGTGTGAACTGATGGTCTGGGATTGTTCTCCAAAATCTATTAAAACACACCAATGAGCCACACTGGCTTGCCTCAGTATGAACGTGGGTACTGTAGTTTATTTTGAGTGAGTCCCTGCTGTTGTAACTACTCACAAAAGCACCAAATGTGTATTCATGCTCAGCTGAAAGTAGAATACCAGTGACTTTTTAAAGATTACGGTCCATGATCAGCAACCGGGGGCTTGGGGGGTAAATTAGAAACCCACGGACGCAGTTGTTGTATTTTCAAGAGAATCATGGACTGAAGAAATAAAAGTCATGAATTTCAGAGTGATGACATGTTCATTTAATCATGAAGGGCACACTACATCCTGAAAGTTCCTGAAAAATCCCAGAGCTGCAGGCTGTTTCTTCAGCAAAAAGATCTCGAAGGAAAATATAAAGACGGCACGTCGGGGCGCCCAAACTACGAGCGTGAAGTTTCAGTTTTACATTTCCTTATTCTGCGGCTGTTTCACACAGAGACTCTGCAGGATCGCTGTAAAGATGAATCAGCTGTTGTGACGCTTCAGTGTGGGAAATTATGCAGTATTCAAGTTTCCCGCTGCAGAGGTGCAACATGTTAACTGTGTGATACGAGCTGCTGGATCAGAGGTGGACCTGTGGACCCACAATATTCCTGACATTACAAAAAGATCTGTAAAAGGGGTTTCTAACTCATTTTAAGACAAATCTCAAACTATAAATATTAGTTGACAAATCTGGTTGAAGTTTACATTTAATGCTCCTGCACTAAAAAAAAAAAAGCAGAATTGCCTCTAAATTAAGTGAACAGCAAGGAATAAGAACTATTTCATGACAGACTTCCTTATGCTTGATTAAAGGTGCAATTTCTGTTCGAATGTTGCTGGAGTAGAAAAGACTCCCAGACCAGTAATAACCTAATTGGAGAGAAGCCTCTAACTAGTGTTGCTCCTCTGTGTCCCTGTGTATAAATAGAGCCTATAATGGACGGAGGTGTGCTGCCATCATTCATCTCTGCTCAGAAAGGTTCAGGTCTTTGCTCATTTTCCTAATGATGCTCTTGTTTTGGGTATGTTTTCACTTTAAGGTTTGTAAGATTCTAGCTTAATAGTTACTATTCATCACAGGCTTCTGTACCCAAGTCCAGTTTACCCAGTAAAGTTATTTGACATAACAAATAGCCAAAATGAAAGGCTTATCAAGCAGGGAATTGGTATATTTTTCAAACCAGTAGGTACAAGTGTGAGGGAAGAGCCCCTCCCAGTCCCGTCTCAGAGGTCAGTCTCCTGTTCCTCTTCACTGCTGTGTTTGCTTTGCTGTGGTTATCTACAACAAAACTTTTGACCAGTTCCTCAACGGTCGGAGCCCCCAGGGCTGGGGGGGTGGAGGGTGCAGCAGGGAGAATTCATTCAGTCAGTTTTGGGGTAGATTTGTTTTTATACAGCGAAAAACTGATCTTTTCTTGCGTTTGGCTGAGTTACCTTTGGCGGTGATACGCTCGCCAAGTTCCCTCTGGTTTAGAATGACAGTAATAGTCATTTTACTGACGTCTATGTGATCCATAGGTGCATCTACATGGATCCGCATATTCCATTTATAACTCCAACACTTGCCCAATCCAAATAACAAAGTATCCGCCTCAGTCGTGAAAGTCTGGTCTGATTGGAGTGAATTTTCATTCAGGCTAAGAAGAGGATGGCGTAATCCTTGGATAATCTGATCGATAGCTGAAAAATAACCATGTAAACATAATCTGACAGTTTCTCTCTGGTCAAAGCAAATATCGTGTATTTGTATGTTTGCCCGGTGTGGCGGCAACATCAGGTGACGTAAACGAGTTCTCAGGAAAACCAGATCGGGAGTGACAGGAGTGACAGGAACATAGAAGGAGCAAAAGCAATCTGGTCTGAGGCTGAAACAACCGTTTTACCAGAAACCTTGGAGGATGTGAGAATTACTGAACGCCTCGATGGTCGTACAGTAAGGCTCGAAACACGGAGCTGTTAAAACAAGTGTTTGAAACGATCGACGAAGCTGGAATCCACCACATCATCGACCAAACCAAGAACCGCTGGACAAGTTGGAGGAAAGCTGAAAGTCAACATGGCACAAGCAGTTCTGACCCCACCGGTTCTTCTTACGCGTGAACTAAAGGGAAAGTGAGCACTGGCGAGCATGGATGTTGGGCTGGAGGACAAGTCACCTGAGGCTGCCCAGGATCCCAGCATTACCGGTAGTGTTCAGTTAAATCCCAAAAAACTAATGCTATTGTTACATTTTTCTTCTTCCTCTGTTATTTTTTCAGCAGATTTGATGCTTCAGAGAAGGCTGAACCGCTTTGCACAATCTGATTAAACGCTTTGGGGCACGTAAACACATCTGAATCTGATCCTGTTCTTAGAGTCAATGTAAACATAGCTGTTTGCATCATGATCATGTGAAGCGTTGAGGCTCGTTCTTTAATTTAACGACACCTCTGTGTTGTATGGTTGTTTTTTTTACTCGCTCAGGGCCTGCACCCTCAGCTAAGGGGTTCTCAGAGAAGCATACGGTCTCCAAGGTGATGTTACACCATCAGAACCGGTTCTGTATCATCTACAAACCTGAATCATTTGATCTTCATCCCACCAAATTTCATCAAAATCCACCCACAACTTTCCAAGTTACACATCTATCAGACAAACCAGTGATCACATGACCTTTGCAGCGGTTAAGCGCTATGAATTAAGCTTTTGATCATCATCACAATCATCATTTTTTGGGGGCTGATGGTGGCAAAATCACTAATTAAAGGCTCTATTGTTTGCTAATTTACTTAGCATGGCTGTGTAAATTGCTTTTAAATATTAAATGTTAATTGACTAAAAAGAGACTTTCACTGCCAGATTCCATTGGCTCCGACTAGCGGGAGGTCTCCAGCAGAAATCGTGTCTTTGGGGGGGCGTATCCCTCATGATAGCCCCCGGTTATGCCGTGCCTTTATGTGGTAGATTACTCCCTGGCTCCGGACCAGAAAAGCCTGCTTTTTAACCACTGCTTCTCCCATTTGCCTCAGGATGCTCATGGGTTGGCAGGTTGCACAACACATTACCATCCTGCAGTAGCTCTTAAAACACATTTTAGCCCTGAAACACAGCTGGTATCTTGGCCAGCGCTGCTGCGTTGGGCATGCAAAGACCAAACATGGATGTTGGAGAGAAATTCAAATGGAACCCAGTTGAAATGAGAGTGTGTCTGTGCTGGGTTGTCCGCGCACTTCTCACTGCCAAAACATCCTCAGTTTGAACCCAACAATGCTTTGCAAGAGCAGACTTTGATTATTGGGAGCTAATTTAAAAGACATTTAATATTTTAGGGGAAGAGGAGGCTAGCTGTAATGCAGAGACTGAGGGAGGGCTCACACGCTGCTCCTGCGTGTATAAACAAGCTGAGGCTGCGTTCGGGGTCTACGTGTAGAGTTATGTGTTGCTAAACATCACCGAGATCCAACAGCCCAGTGTGATGCCTTTGGTTTCCAATCTCATGCTTCACGCCTGCTGCCCCTCTATCATGGTTTTGCATTTACAGGCAGGACCCTCGATGAATCCCCCGAGGAGCAGATGATGTGCAGGTCTACGTAGGGACCATACCCCATGAATAAGGTGCCTATCACCATGCATGCGGGTCTGTTTAGTGGCCTGGCTCCTCTGTGTGCAGGTCCACCACTCCTTCAGGTTCTTAAGAACCTGCAGATTATTAATCTCCTTGATATACATGAACTAACGTCATTCACTGATTCTTTTTTACATCCTGGACTGTCTGTGATTTTTGTTTAACAGAGCATATAACTCTGCTCCACATCCCTGCTTTTTAGATTCATCATAGATTATATCCTGTACCTTTAAACGTGCCCAAAATGAAATGTGCAGGAGGAGGAGACGGTAAATATGAGCCGCCCTCTGCTCTCGCTGTCATGTCGTCAAGATGAGATGAGCACATTCGAGGGCCTCGTGGAGAGCTAATTGTGGATTGTCCAGAAACAACAATAATCCATAAATATCGTTTTATACTTTTTAAAATTTATTTGAGTGTTTAATGAGTTCACAGTCCAACACTAAGCTTAATAAATACACAGAAGTTCACGCTCACTTGAGGTGTAAATCACAGTTCCATCACAATGTGTTCCTGAATTCCTTCCCCCAGCCAGCAATGCAAAGATGTTTGACACCACAGAAGCTTCAAATTATACATTTCACACAATTTTTAACGCAAAGACACAAACTCTGCATCTATCTGGATCTGGAACTAGAACACCAGTTCTATATATATCTGGATCTGGTACTGGTGTGAGTGGTCAAAGGTCAACACAAGCTGTAGTTGCAGGATGGAGGAATTATGGTTTTACGTTGTTCCATCCTCCTTAATGTAATAAATCAGGAACGTCTCCGTGGAATTTATTCAAATTTGGCACAAACATCCAGCGGGACTAAGGGATGAACTAAAAAGCTTTCGTTAGCAGAAGGTCAAAGCTCAAGGTCACTTTGACAGGCACACACTGCGCTGGCGCACAACCACAATGCAGTGTTTCTCACTGACTTTGTGATATCTCAGAAACGTCTCAAGGGAAATCCGGGACGTGAGCTCACCTGAATGTCAGGTTTTTGGTGGTTGAAGATCAAAACCACTGCAACCTCACAGAGCTGTGTGAACGTGATGCCTCAGGAATGTCTCGCCAGGATGGCCGTCACTCAAGGATCACAAGGTATTATTATTATTGTTATTATTATGATTGTTATCATTATTTCCGAGGCTCATTTCCATGTGACAACATAATATTCTACAAAAACGAGATGCTTTGAGTTGAGAATCCTGTCAGTCTGAGAGAGTCAGGGAACCTCAGTGACAGGTCCTGCACTGGCGCTGAGAGGACGCATACTGAAGAATTTACAAGCACAAAGAAAGTATTCCGAAGGATGTGGGAAGTTTGTTGAGGAAACCTGATGTGGTGGGCTGGAGGTGAATATCCCACAACGCTGCAGCCCGCCACCTCTCATTGTCTTGATAGGGGTGCAAGAGATGTACAGCGGCCTCAAATGGAGGTGGCATCTGGTGCCCAATTTGTCATGCCTGAATTACCCAGGAGCTGATAAAGGCTGAAGTTTTAATAAAAGTTGGGAGCAGGAGATAGCAGGGTGAAGGACACTGATGAAGTGTCTCGGGGCCTATTTCCAGCTAGAGATAAGAACCTACAGAGAGAGGTGGGTCGAGGGTCTCGCGCAGTGTGATAATACGCTGATGCTGAGGGAAAAATAAAAAGTGCTGTTGAAATGCAACACAGCACACATAATGGAAAAAATAATAAATAAGCAAATAAATAATGATGATGATCTAAACGAGGAGAAGCCAGGGTGGAGGCGGTGGAGTCCTGAAGCGTCTCTGCCTGTAATTTGGCCACCCGCCAGCAGCCATTGCTCACCCTCAGCTGCGACGGCAAGCTCCAGATGTGCCAACGGCACGTTTTGGATTTTGCCAGCTGACTGCACCGTTTGATAGCCCGCTCTCTGGATGCCCATCACCGGCCGCAGAGATAGAATTAAATGATGATGATCTTCCCACAAGTTGGGTGAGGAAACAACGCATATAAATCTTGATTTCATCTCAGCGTGAGAAGTCTTTATCCATCATCACTCTTAATGAACAAGTCATTAGCTGCGATGAATGGCGCTCTGGGCTCCTGCTCACCACTGCTGCTTTTGTTTGCAGCTTTCAGGGGCAACTTCCCGTGCCCTTTGAGAGGGTCAAACTTATTTCTCCAGATGTGGGGTAACCTCTCTGCTCCTGGGGTGGCGGCACACCCGTGTACTAAACAGGGCCTGGAAAAATGACGGTATGCTGAGGATTTGTCTGTTTTTACCACACTGTCTGTTCCTCTGCAGGTCTCGGCATGCCCCATCATCCAGAGCAGCACATTAGCGGCGGACGCCTATTATGGTAATTTTATGTGCACAATCCTCCGGTTGATGCAAGCTTGCAATGTAAACAGATAAAGGCTTTTTGTTGCACTGTAATCGAAAACTACTGAGGGGATGTAAAACCACACTGCGCTCTGGAGTTTCACTGTTATACAAACATATACCATCAATGCCGTGACTACACTTGATTCCTCTTGTATCTGCAAACTGATCGGTCTTTTATCTACACAGATAATTCCTCTGTTTGAAATGAATGAGCTGTTTGGTGAACAAGACTTCCTCAAGACAAACATTTCCCGGGAGCCTTCGTTTTTATTTACAATCATTGTGTTGCTAAAAGCATTGTTAAAAAATTTAACAGTGTGCACCATATACCCCCCAGGCTACCAGAATCTAAAACACCTACATAAAAGTTGGATGAAACTGTTGTGATCTTCCTCTCCCTCTCCTCTGAAGTACAGCGGCGGTTGAAACAGGAAGAAAGGAAGGCATCACTCGAGCTGTGCTGCAGTAAATGTGAGGAGATAAAAGTTGACACGAGATAATTGAAAATATCTGGCACTAATACACCAGAGTCCGTGTTTGTATTTGAACATAAAGGAGAAGACTGGCATGTGACTTTCCTTGTTAGTGACAGCTGCCATGTTCCCCAGTCTACAGGGACACACTGTACCGCTGCATTCATCTGACTTATACAGTATGTCTGAAGTTCCTCAAATCCCCGGAGACACATCTTTAAATGTTTGATTATTTTCCTGTTGAGAGGTTCCGGTTAGATCTTTTTAGAAGTTTGCACCTTTAAATCTCCAAAGTCCCAGAAATAACAGAGATCAAACGTGTGCCGCGGCCGCCCACGGGATTATTTCTATTCTTTTAAGGAAACGTTATAATTCTGTCGCCGTTTCTGATGGCCAATGCACATTGTTGCCACAAACACTGTGATTTTCCTCGTGATCAGTCTAATGTTTCATTTGATGAAATAGAAATTTACTGATGTTGTGGATACGCACCATATTTATCTGTGTTTCCACTTTCAACACACTCTGTATAGGCGCAGAAGTGAAATACCCATTACTGCATGTGTCAGTGTCATAAACAATAGCGTCGACTCCTCGGAAGGAGGCAGGGCGGTAATGGAGGTAGTGCATCAATGTTCAGCACAAGGTCTGCAATTCACACCAGGAGAACACTCACCTGAGCGTCAGGAATGTTGGCATGTAGGAGCCCGTGTGTGGAGGAAGACCGGCTGGTGAAACTCTCTGTAGACTGGAAACTTAAAGGCTCAGTCCGCCCAAGCCAACAGAAACTTATTATAAAAATGCACTTTCTCGTGGATGCAATGCACATCAATATCAGGATAATGGATGGAATATTTCCAACTCAATAATAATGTCTCCTGGACTTGATAGTAATCTCTTCATCTCACTGTGAAATGTTTCTTCTCTGTATTCCGTGTACTGCTACTCTCCTACAACATAGCTCAGTTTCTAGGATTTCTCACAAAAGGTTACTGTACATACACTTTTTTGCACGTATTCCTACAAATTATTAGCGAAAGATGCTTCGGGTGGTCGGGCGGTGTTTTGGTTGCTTCCAACATGGTGGCCAAGCGCAAACAATCTTATTTTTATAACCTGTGACCAGAAAACTCAAGTCTCAAGCGAACACGTCTCGACATCCTGTCAAAACACCCGGTTTTGTCAACAGGAACACGACACCTCTGTCCCAATCGGGCTGCCAAAAACACTTGAAAATGTCTGGACGTCTCGCTAAAAACAATCCCTTTTGTCACCTTTGGTATGAATTTCTCAACATCTCACTCCTCTCTCCTCGTACTCCAAATGTGTCCTGAGAGCAGTGAGCCCTCCAAACGCTGCTCCTGGGTTTGTCCTCGTCCTGCAGTACAGTTGTTGTGGGACTTGAACTCTGTCTGACTGAGAAGATGTTTGCATGATCTTGCTGGTTTTTATCAGGGATAATGACTGACAAGGTATTCTTAGCATTATTATTCTTATCATTATTATTATAAATCAATGCACAACAACACAGAGAACAGTTAAGGGAGGAGTAGGCGCCGCCTGTTTTGAGCATTTTTCCCTCTTTTTTTTACATACTCTTTTATTTTATTTTTTTTAATTTAACAAAAGAAACATGATACTGAAACAATATGGCATAAATCTGTCGAAACTGTTTTTTTAATCATACTCCGATCGTGAACCCTCCCGCCTCGGTCCTCACAACCTGACCACTGACAATAAATTACAGCAAATATAGCTTCTAGAGCTCGCTAGCAAAGTCGGCAAATGGGTTTCTTACCTGTCCAAAAGCAAGGCTGCTCCTTGCGGGTCCGTAGCGAAACGCTTTGATTCTTTAGACTGCTCAAGCGAACAAAAGAATCCCCAGGAATCACTTGAGTTGCACTCCTTATGTCTTAGGGATTTTGATGCTTACTTTCCTAAACATCGTAGTTTATTGATTGCCATCAAGACATCATGGCAAATTCAAGGTTTATAACAAAAAATACATAGAAATCTGGGCACCTACCCCTTCCTGAACCGACTGCTCTTCTTAAGAAATCTAATAACTACATGAGAGCTTTCTGAAAAACAGTAAAGCAGCAACTGCTTCATCCCGAGACATTTGGACTCTCTTCCCTTATTAATATGTTTTATTACAGTTCAGTGGCGCGCCATCAAAAACAGGACTTCCTGGCTTCAGAAGATCCTAAAGAGCAAACCTCCCTGGGAAGCTGCAACACCTGAACTACTCCAGAGGACTACAAGCCCCATCACTGACCAGAGGAAACAAACCGCCTGGTGTCTTTCATTCACTCAGAAACTGCACAGGTACTTAACAACTTAACAAGCATCAAGATTGCTGCCTGCTCTGTTGTTCTTGCAACTCTGTAGTATTTTGATGCAGTACTACTCGCTGGTGCCCTTCAGTTCTGTTTGGTAGTGAACTTGGTGTTTTCCCAGAGGACCCCACCATGCACACACCCCCACCCCCACCCCCACCCCCACTGATGCCCTTGCCCCAGAGGCTGCTAAAGGTCTTACCTCTGCTGGTCTTACTGCTAGAAAGATGTAGCTGTTCTGTGTTCATGTGTCTTGTTGCATTCATCCTAAATGTAGCAATCAGGTTTATGTTCTGTGCTCAGACTGGAGATGAAATCAGCACCCTGAGAAACAGAGTTGCATCACCTGTGTTGTTCAAACTAACTAACAGTATCCTGCTACACAGCTAATTAAACGAAGCACGGCAGCTTCTGCTGGAATGTATTTTCCAACCTTCAGAGGAAAAATGTTGCGCTCCTTTCTTTCTGAATTAGAGATGAAATCATCTGTGAGGTGATGACGCACAGTCAACATCAAACAAGCAACAAGTTTGTTTGTTTGTCCATCCATTTCTCCAGAAGCCTGATTTATACTTCTGTAGGTTGCAGCTCATGTCCTGACGTGCACTTCTCTCAGAATGCTACTGCACATCGTGGCGACGACAACAGCTTCGACTGGTCCGCTTGGTTGGCCTCCTCGCGCTCATTTCTACTCCATCCCCTCCTAAAGCCTGAGCTCTTTTCAGCATTATATTTAACTCGGTAAATATAATTGCGGTGCAACATTTATTTGCTCCATCTCGGAGATAACGGGCTCCGTTTCAGCCGTCACAGTTTGAAGCACAGCGGCATAGAAGCCTCAAAGCCAGCTCATGTTTTGCTCCTGCAACTGCAGCAGGACACAAGCCCACCGCGTGGATGTGCCCATCGCTGGGCTGGAGGGGGGTTAGCTTCAATCACGCAGCTCCCTTTAATAGTGAAAAGCATCATCGCTGTACATGCTGCATGTATTTAGTTCCAGGCTGATTCCAAAATGTGATTTCGTTTTGATGACGTGGGGATGGTCCCTGGTTAGGCGTGCATTCATCTGCTGGAAACTCAAGATAAAACCTGTGACTGAGGTGTGACGGAGGGCACTGGTGCTCTCTACTGGCCAGCTGCACGGGTCTTCTCCTTCATAATTAGTGAACAATGACGTGTCTTGATTTGGGTTTTGATATGAATCTCATCTCTATGAATAAGCAAGTCCTGAGTATAGTTGTATAGCGAGGAGCTAAATGCCCTCCTGTGATAAAAGACGCTGGCACTGAGAGTTTGATGGCACACTGGCTCAGTAGCCCCCTTTTTTTCACAGAGCTGTTATTTCCCCCACTTTAAAGTGAGCATAATGCAGCTGCTGATCGGTGTTGTTGAGGAGAAAGGCGCCGCGGCACAGTGATGACTGCGGCCTTGTCAGTAATTCAGCAGATCTGATGACACTTCAATAGAAGAGCCAAAGAGTGGGGTGGAATTTGAAAATTGAGTTGACAACGCCAACTATAAAGGCGTTATGGTCTCGGGTATTGGTTTTAAATGGCTGGTGATTCTGTTGAACAATGTGCTTGTGGAAGATTACTCTATGAAGCAGCAATACTGCTACTTTAAAGTCTTTAATACTGAATATGTATATATTGAATAGCCACAACAAGAAGCCTCAGCAGGTGTCTGAGTGTTCTGCTGGTTGTGTCATAAAGATCCGTATTAGATATTCTGTAATTCTTGCGCAAAGAAGTTGGAATATTTTTTTCTTTATTATTCTTTAAGACCATCAAAGAGTGAAATTGCATGGAGATTATAAACTAGCGATGATGCAATATTTTGAAGAAGTGTGAATTTGCTGGATTTAAACAAAAGCAGCTGTGGTGTAACATTAACATTGCACTATCCTGTCAAGATTTCCGTTTAAAGTATTTTTCACCCTTGCAGCTCTGTTTGATTTTAAATGGTTTGGAGGAACAGCCTGCAAATCCTCCTTGAGCGGATTACAGCGGAGGTTGGAAAACTCGGGGCAATTTCATGTGGTTGCTAAATTGCATAGATATCAGTGAGTCAGACGCATATAATGTTGCAAGTCCATTTTCTTGACTTCTTTTTTGTGTGCTAAAAGCGGCACTGTGACTCCCTGCACTGAATCTAGAAGTTCATCTGTTTTTAATAGCAAATATATGTGTTTTATACAGACAATGCTGACGCTTACAATCCCAATCCTGCACAAACAGAGCAATCAGCATCCCGCATGGCTAAGAGGTGTGAGTCTATAAAGCGATTGCGTCAGCTTCTGAAGAATGCCTTTATGTTTCCCAACCTGAATCTTTAACACACATTTCAGATGAGGACTGTCAGCTCATGGCATATTAGCTGGATGGGTCTGTTTCCCATGGGACGTGAGAGGCTAGCTTGGAGGGATCCCAGGGAAGAAATGGAAGACACACCATGTGCGATGCTTTGTTCTGTCATCCCAATTCAGCACAATAAAAATCAAACCGAGCTTGGCCACAGATCACACGTTCACCTGGAGCCTTCCACCGTACAGTACCACCCTCAGACACTGTACATCTGTTGTCAAAATACTGCAGTCCAGCTTCATTTTACACCGCGTGAAGCAATGGTCTGTAATTGAAAAACAAGCCAGGCAAGCCCATCGCGCGCACACGTACACACACACACACACACACACACACACACACAAACGGACACTCACGCTGTATTCCAAGCAATCACCATAGTGTTTAACAGCATGTGATTAGCTATTATATGCACAGTTTCATTAATTATTTTTTTTGCAGGTCCCAATAGCAACTCTCATGATGCAGTGGTTTAGTCATAAATTAAAGAGAAATATACACTAATTTGTTCTAGTCCTTTGTAATATTCTATTTCCCATCCAAAGCGCTCTCTTTTTCTCTAAGTGAAGCACTCTGCGTGCCCTCTATTGCTGACTGAGTACAGTAAAACAACCTCCGCCACGCTACTTGCCCTTATGGACCCAGAAAACATGAAATCAATACCGCATGCATTTCAAGCAGGAAAATTCTGTTATTGAGTATACCGCTATATAATGGTTTCCATTATTGACATCTATGAGTTATGAAATAAAACCTAATGCAATGAGGATGAGGAAAATAGTATTTGAGGGTTTTCATTGGATCAATTTTAAGTCAGAGCAGTGCATTTTGATGACAATAAAATGCTAATCTTGTCCCGTACACAACATCGAGAGGGTTAGAAAAGTGCAGCGGTATCAAAAATGTTAACACAAGAGCATGAAAAATAATCACAGCATCTCCAGACTTGTCTTTCTTGATTTTTTTTACGGGAAATTCTGCTTAACTTGACAGGAGTGAATGTGACTGCTTCGTTTCACCAAACATGAAGTGATGGGCTCTTTGTGGAAATGCCTTTTATCACAGCTTATTCTTCATAAATGATAAGATTATATTTTAAACTTTGTAAAAAAACAAAAAAAACCAACTTCTTTTCATTTATCTGTCCTATGTCCTTGACACAAGACGAGAGCAGTGGAGTGTGTGATTTTGTGTGTGATATTTTCTTGTTGCATGAGAATATCCACAGCTGGAAGCACAACTGTTCCCATGAAGAGACGACACACATGGACATAGCAGGACTGTGTTGCATCATGCTGCAACTACCATGGCCCCTTCACCGCCCCCCCCCCCCCCACCCCCGGTTGCCTCTCCCACTGTCAACATATTTATCCACCCACAGACGTGCATGCACCAGAGCACACATGTATACATGCATGCAGGAACAATATAAACACATAAAGCCCTTTTTTGCAGAAAGCAGCTGTGTGAGCTCCAGCATGTCTGCATGAGCGCCACAGAGCAACAGAAGTCAAGCACGTTTGCATGGACATTCAGAAGAAGACGGGTTGGAAGGGAGGGAAAAAATTAAAATACATTTGCGTAAATAAACTACGTCATAAATAAATCTCATACTAGAGGAGCATTTATTTTCTGCGATAGTTAAACGCTTTCTTTTGGTTTCATAATCATCATTTCTAGCAGCAAATGTTAAGCCAAGGACGCGTTTCTAGTTTCATCTCTGCTGAACTGACTGGAAGTACATTGTGTTTTCTGACAAACTTAGATAAGTCTTGTCAAAATAGGTGAACAAATCCAAAAATGGAACTGCACAAAGAAAATAAAAGGGTGCAGTCCAGTGTGATGCAGTGTCTGGCCTTCGTTAGTTGCAAACGTTGCAAATTATTAGTTTGTGTATTTTAAAGCCAGAGTGACAAAAATCCTTACAACACAGGTGGAAGCTGTCGTTTCGCATTCAGCAGGGACGGATTCGTTCTAGTTTTACTGGTCTTTTTGTCAAATACTTCTCATTGTCACAACAGACACAAAACGTACAGGAAAATGAAAATATAGAGAAATATGCAAAGAGATTAAGAGGCAGCAGCGACCTTAATGGTCATTGCGTGAACATCTTGGACTTTAAGGGATGTTTTCTTAAATATAAGAGTTACACGCTTCAACCAGCCTACATTTCAAGACTGTATTTGGGTAAAAATGTTAAATTAATCATTTTCTGCTGATGGAGTTCCCCTTGATTCCAATACAACCTGTTTGTTTGTTTGTTTGTTTTTTACAGCACATGTCCCTGTACTTCATCATTTATCATAAACAGCTGTACTATTGTAGTCCTACTCCCAGCCGGTGCAGTATTTATTTGTTGTTGTCGTAATGAAGAGAAGCAAATGTGTATTTAACAGTCTGACCAAACATCTCGTGCATACAGGAGTTAGAGAGAATGTGCTATTGATGCAGCCCTTTGAACACGGCTGATCTCAGATGACCCTTCTTTTTCTCCACCCCCACCCCCACCAACACACGCCCCCCAGCCCCTTTCTTATCCATTACATGGGAGCTGAATGATGGTGATTTGGTTGAGGCCCAGTGAGTGTCTGTAGAAAATTGGTTGGTTGATAAAAACCCTCCTATCAAAGGGGGCTACTTTCTCATTTACATTTAGATGAGTATTGATTATTTATTTACTCAGTGGAGTGGGATTCTTTTCCAATCTTATCTCTCGTCTGTGCCTGTCACCTGGAAAAAAAGAGATAGAGTTCTTGACACCACACTAAGATAACAGCATTTTGTCGAGCAGATAAAACTTGGAATGGTGGTCTCTGCCTCTATATTCCTTTTTCTTCCCACCCGATTTTGATGGAAAAGAGAAAGTTTGGAAAATTAAAAGTGATAGGCCTTGTTCAGAATGGGGGCTGCAGGGGGAGGAATCTCAATTTACGGGGGGGGAACTAGTTGGTTGTCCAGATATGGTCAGGCTGCTTCCACTGGGAGACGTCTTATCTCAGTTGTCTCAATAGTTTAGGATTTCTATCAGATAGCATCTAATATTGTTGAGTGAAAGTGATATGCTAGAGATGTATTCTGATGCGGGATCGTCTTGCGTGCAGCATGCGGCGTCATGTGACTCCAGTTTTTGTGGACTGTGGTGGAACGAAGCCCCTGGATGTGTCTGTCATGTTCCACGTGCTAAACTCTGGTGATGTTTGGGAAGTTGACCTGGGGATTGGTCATGCATCGCCAATGAATCTGGAGGCTCGTGGCAGCGTGAGGAGCTTTGTGAGACTGACTAAAGGTGTTTAGGGTGGGAGGTGCAGCATGTGGGTGCTCTGTAGGAATTGGGAACCCCTGACAGACCCTGCCTCTTCTTCTCAGCTCTTTGATGGAGAGTGAAGAGTCTCTCGAGGTGGCCTCTGTCAGCTCTACTCCTCCTCAAACCAGACACCCGGCTTCAGCACAACACTGCCGCGCCTTCTCACCCTTCACCTCCCCCGGGCCACTCCCATCCTCTCAGGGTCACTACTCATCGCCCGTGTCTCTGCGTGGAGGACGCTGCCACATGCAAACAGACTTGGAATCACTCTATTTAGAATAATGGGAATCTTGCTTTAATCCAAAGTAGATCGAGCTCGGCTGCGCCGCAGTTCGGCACATGCAGAGCTACATGGACAATGTCTCCGTCTCACAGAAGGTGACTTATTATGCAGCTCAAGGATTATAGCCCATTTTTCTTTGTTAGCCAGTCAGTCATTAGCCTAGTTACACATCTGGATCCCCACAGCAATTTAAGGATATGGAGGGTTCCCTCAAAAAAACCTAATTAGTCCGACTGGAGAGGAACATCTTGTTTCCCTGCACCCCTAATGGATTGGACCAAGGTCTTTTGAAATGCAAACCCATCAAGGAGATGGCTGAAAAGAACCCCCACCCCCACAGCCGCCCCCCCCCCTCCCTCCACACCCACGCCTCACAACATCTCCGCTGCCTTAGCTGCTATTTAGAGCTAATGCAGCTATCTGCACCCCGATTTCATAATGTAGAAAATCAATTTAGGAGTGTGGCGTGTGGCATGTCCCCCCATAACAATGGAACCCCCCCCCCCCAATATTCTACAGAGGATATTTTTATCTAACATTACTGCATTAAGACACTTGGGAGTATATTATTTGAATAAACTGAATCTAATGAGGAGAAGGATTAATTTTCTGTTATGAAGTTTCAATATTTTAAGGGTACGAGGTATGTATTTATTCTCCCTGCATTAGCCAGATAAGTACATGAATATTATGATATATAAGATTAAAGTATTTTACAGAATAAGTACATTGTTCATTGTTAAGGAGTATAAATTGTTTTTTTCTCCTAATTTTTTTCAAGTATTTATTCACTTGTCTGCGTATGAAATTTTTGTATATTATACACATAAATAAATATAAAACTGTGTGACGTAGTGGTCATAAACCTGAAAAAGTTTCACACATGATGCCTAACAGGCTTGATAAAGGGAAATAAAGGACATCAATCAGAAATGCAACTAATCGGTCACTTTAGCTTTTTGTTCTTCATTCAAACACTTTTCCTTATGTGTTGAAATATTGTGTGTTGCTGCTAAACAAGTGTCAAGCTCAAGCGCTTGTATTAAAGCGACCTGACCTCTCTGGGTCTCTAACCTCCAAGTGTTTCCTTGCCCAACTCTGAACAGACCTTTGCTTTTGTTTGTCACCGCTGAAGACGCTGCTGTTACCGACCCGTTTGTGTTTGCAGCAGCAGCGACAGAGAATCAGGAGGGATGCAGGAAACAGTAAAAATAAACTGTTGTTTCCTCTTATCCGTATGGAAATCTCCGACTAGGTGGGGATGTTTGGAGAGGGGTGAAGTTTTACTGTCACCAGACGGTGAGGGAGACGGCTGCCATGTACAACTTCACCATGACGCGCCGCTAAATCCTACGCACGGGTCCTTTAAACGGAAGAACAGTGACTTTGATGGAAGAATTTAAAACTCCTCACGGAGCTGATATGGCTCAAAGATGTAAAGTTGCATCTCTCAAAAGTATTTAGGTAGAAACCCAGAAAAGTACAACTTGCTTGTCCTTCAGACACTGGAAATGATGTTCGAGATTGTGATTGAAGACTTTGAGCTGCAGATTTGACACACGAACGAAGAGAGTAAAGCTTCAGCTTGAGTGGGAAAACTGAGAGAGATGAAATAAACTCCATATCAGCTGGAAAAAGTTGTTACATTAATCATAAGAATATGATTTGAAGGTGTTTTGGACTCAACACTAACAAGATCTTTCTACTTCTGTCACACTCGTCATGGAGGTGTGAATCCTGCAGCCGGCTAGCCTGAGCGTTCATCAGATAGTTGCTCAGCGGTGAACCTGCCGTAACGTCGTTCAGCGCCTCAGTCGGCTTGTGATTCGTCTCACGTGACGTTAACAAGCTCAGTGTAGTGAGCCTAACCCCGATAATGGCACTTTCACAGATATCAGTCTTTCACAATTGAAGTATGATGAGTTGAAGGACAGAGTGTTAACAAAAGTTTCTAGGATTGTGGTCAGTATGTGGCGTTGCTGGTTTCAGTGCATGTTTTTGTGCGCGCTTTCTCTTCAAGAAACTTGAACGGAAAAAGATTTTAAAAGCGACGCATTCCCAGCTGGATTTATTTAGTCCTGGGAATCTTAGGAGAAATATCCGCGTAGTGTTTTACAGCAAGAAGTTTTTCATTTGTTTCAAGAGTACCTGGTAATTGAAGGATAAATTGCCCCCCCCCCCCCAAAAAAATCCCAACATTTTTGTTAAATAGATAATAAAATGTTTGTTTTTTTAGCAAACACATTAAAAGACAGATCAAGAATGTTACAGCTGAAATGTTTTATCTCAGTAAACCTTTAACCCTTAGGCGTACTGGGTGAATATTAACGCCCATTAAATGCTGTTGAAATCTCTGATTGAAACACTTGGGATGTATCGAATGTTTGGGAACTTTCCCTGCAAGTTGGAAGAAGTTGGGTGATCGGGGCCGTGAGACACACACTTGCGCCACATCACGATCACACAGATTAGGAGTCTTTTGTAATTTTTAACTCTTACATGGAATTATGAGGTATTCACACACACGCGCGCACACACACACACACATACACACACACACATACACACACACACACAAAATTTACTGTGGGGAATTGAGTGTAAGACAGCGAATCATCCAGCTCCCCCGTACAGAACGTGTGTCTTGTTAGCTGTGAAGGAGGGAAAAAAAAGAAGAAGTGAATTGGTCTATCAGCCTTCCAACAACAACAGGGGATGAATGGCAAGGTAAGTAGAGCACAGACTTGGTTAGCTCACTGATTAGATGACAAGCTGTAAGGTTCGGTCAATCACGTATGCTTCACAACTGCTCATTTAAGGCTCTCGGCTGGAAATTACATTCTCAGCTATCCCCACCGGAAGGCACAAATCCTGGAGGAGATCTCATATTTCTGTCTTTACCTTGAGCCTGCTGACACTAAGATGAGACGAGGGATTTTACTCCTCCGACTTCTCCAATTCAGCTCAATCAAACAACCCAAAACATATGTTTATCCAACACTGATGGAAGCAAGAGAGCCCAGTGCTATGTTACTGATGTGACGGTAATAGTACAGTAATTTAATTCATTTAGTGAGAGTGTGTGTGTGTGTGTTTTACTTCAAACCAAAGAGTAAAATGAAGTTTCCTATGTATACAAAGGGGGTCACTGAACGTTCCGACGAGTATGAGGATATAAATCACGTTATGACTGCAGCCACCAGAGTTCCACCCGAACAAGCTACTACGGGAGAAGTTGAACTGATTGGACAATGGGCAGTTTAAAACGACTTTAATGGTTAAATAAAGTCATTTCATAAAATCTTGCAGAGCTGGATGGGAGTACAGACGGTGGGAAGCCTGAACCATCAAATAATTGACCGTATTTTTAAAAATTATTTTCAGTGAATACACTGACAGTTGTTGTTTTTTTCTTCAAAAGCACTTTGCAAATATGAGTTTCATTTTGTATCCTTTAGTCATACATCTGGATTTTTGGTACAATTTATTGTCCACAGAAACACACAGAACCTCACTGGTGTCACAGAGGCAAGGACTGTTGATCTTACAGGGTTAAGATATAATATTTCCTGTACTTTCAAATACTGCATTTTTTCCCATTTAAAATGGTTCTATTACTGATGTAAAAAGTTCACTCTTACAGACACACCCCCCTTCTGTTGTTCATTGTGAAATGTATTCGAACTAGATTTTTCATTCTCTTTAACTTCATTTTAGCTGGCGCCGATGCTGCTTTCCTTGGACTTGTGCTGCACCAAAGTTAAAGTTGAGAGCCAGAATACTCACCTTATTTCAGATGCCGACAACCCCTCTGACTCTGCGGAAGAGCGGGGTTTAGAGGTTGGGGAGAGGACCTGTCTGAGGTATCAGCGCCTCCATTCCTCATGGCTACATCTGCCAGAGCCTACTCCCACCTGTCTGACGCTGTGGAGATTTATGTGGCTGTATAGGAGGAGGCCAATCCGGTGTGCCAGGACATGTGTAGGCTTTCTTTTACACTGACAGTTGTATGTTACTGTAGTTGGCTTCCACTGATGCTTGGCCCCGCGTATCTGGAATCTGTCATAAGTGAAAGCTTGAAAAGGTTAGGACAGTTCAGGGAAGATAAATGGTGAATTGGGAGGACAGCTGATGCAGGAACACAAAACACTTGAAGAGGATGGAGTGGACTGAGACCGCTCGGCCCATCTGCCTCCACGCTGGGATGCTGCTCCAAACCCCTGCAGACGGGTGAAATCCTCCACAGCGCTCTATTACGCTCATCAAAACAAATGATAAAGAATGGTTATTGGGTTTTACAATGTCTTTTGTATAATAAAGCTCATTAACTGCATTGCACAAAACAAATGAGGAGAATAATCAGTATAGTTATTGACATTGTGTCATTTCTAGTTAGAGCAGGAAGAGGACTCTCACTATGGCTCCGGGCTTCGCCTTCTATCTCTCAAGAGGAAGAACGCTAATGGCTTCTGAAAGCGAGGATCGAAGGAACTCATAAAGCTCTGCAGGATGAGACCAGAGAGGAAGAGTATTATTAATCCTTTTTCATCTGAATGCATGACGCTACGTGTAGAACAGCTTCCAGTACTACGCTGCCTCACATTAACTGATTGCACACGGCCGTCACTGTGCTGCAAAACTTTAGAAGTGGGAGCGAACTTTTACAACTCAACCTTCAAATCCAGCCGTGGAAGAATAATTTACACCGACTCATTAAAACTCATTCACCATCAAAACTCTAAAAGTGGTGTAATGTTTATTTATTTACTGTCGTACAAGTGCCAAACCCTCAAAATACTGTCGTGTGTTCACCAACCACAATAAATGACATTACATAAGTATGTCCCTTATATCATCAGGCAGTATGATAAGCAATAAACATGAAATGGATTTCATTTTCATTCTGGACTAAATCACATTTCTCCTGGAGGAGATCATTAAATCTGTCTGTCTGTGTAGCTGAGTAATGTACCTGAGCACAACACATCTGCTTCACATAAGGCCTCGTATACATCCGGCTTCTTCTAAATGAGACAATATGTTCATCATTTAGGTTTGTACCAAACATAAACGGACCATAATCTTGTCTGGGAAACATTCTGCTATCACACTCATGGTGGCAATGACTCTCGAAACCAGTTTGGGGAAATTAAATAGAAGATCCATCTCGTCTCATCTCGAACAGCCAAATTAACTACAGAGGACTGTAGTTGCACGTGGTCCAGTTCATAACCTCACATGAAACCACCTTGCTCACAGTCTTCATGCTAAGCTAAGCTAACCAGCTTCCAGGCTGTTTTCATCCGCTTCACGTCTCTATGAAAACTAGAAGCACTCAGAGAGCTCATTCCTCTGCCGAGGTCAACTTTTGATGCTTCGAATTTTCCTGCTCAGGTTCAAAAGTAGCTGCATCACCATGGTAACGGTAAATAAGGACTCCCAGTCTGCTGTGGTAGTAACCCACCACCAACTCCTAAAGGTGTTTCAGAGATGGTTCTGGTCGACTCACTTGAAATTTATAAAATACAAGTAATTTCCTCTTGCCACCAGGTGGCAGTGTGACTTATCTGCTCATAAATTCAAGGAGTTCTGTGTGGCCCAGTCTGCAGGCCTCCATCAGGTTTGGGGGAACTTGGTCTGCTAGTTTTTGCACTTTAAATCCTAGAAATCATACAAATGTTTCAGTTTGCAGCTCCATTAATAAAAGACCATTTCATTCTTGGCAGGAGAGCACAGACATGTATTTCCAAAACGTGTAACTACTTATTCAGTCCTCTGGTTTTTTTCTCTCATTAGTCTGTGTCATCATATCATTTGAAAATGCTAAAGCGGTCACCTGAATTCGTGATGCAATATTACTCATATAGCATGTAAGAGCTGCTGGAAGCTTAATGCGTGTCTGTGTGGCCTCACGGGTCAGACCCACGGAGAATGAGCCGCTCTGCCTCCCCGTTATTACCAGATGATTGACAGCTGTCATGTCATGGCTGCAGACTGATATTTGTCAGAGGCCATCTCACTGACAGAGGATCTGAGGGTCTTCTCAGCCAAGAGACAGCTCATGACTGCTTCAGCGCGCCGCCGGGCTTCACCTGCAGGAGAGTGATGCTTGTAATCAGCTTTTGGAGATGTAATTATGCCCCTGTTAATTTACATTACATTTAGTCCAATTAAAATATGAGTGTCCTATTACAATAACACTTTATTGGTTCATTCGATCATGTTGTTACTGCACAGGAGAGGAAGACGTACCTGCGATGAGCAGCAATCTGACTCTGATGATGCATACTTTTCGAAGTCTATCCTTAAATAGTCAGATGTTTCTGTATCCACTCTCTCTCTCTCTCTCTCTCTCTCTCTCTCCCTCTCTCCCTCTCTCACTGTTGCTTCAAAACTGCAGCCTTAACATCCCAATTAGCCCCGTTCTCACTTCCTCATCAATGCAAGCTCAGTAATGTATGACAGAGCTATGATTTATATTCCACGCTCAAAATTAAACAGCATAAATTACTCTTATTTACTCTGCAGGTGATAAAGATCCCGTCATATAATGTCACTTGAGCATAATTTTTATAGAACCAGTGAAATTTGTTATCAGGGGAATGCAGGTCAAGTTCATCAATTAAA